>NC_141874.1:458590105-458893135 GCF_056163025.1 Triticum urartu | reverse complement strand
ATAGGTACGTATGGTGGCTGTTTTGAGGAAGATAAATGAAGGGATTTATGGTACCGGCGAAAGTTGCACGGTGGAAGGGTGAGAGTGTGTATAATCCATGGACTCAACATTAGTCATAAAGAACTCACATACTTATTGCAAAAATCTACAAGTCATCAAAACCAAGAACTACGCGCATGCTCCTAGGGGATAGATTGGTAGGAAAAGACCATCGCTCGTCCCGACCGCCACTCATAAGGAAGGCAATCAAAGAAACACCGCATGCTTCAAATTTTTCACACAACAGTTACCATACGTGCATGCTACGGGACTTGCGAGCCTCAACACAAGTATTTCTCTATTTCACAATTACTCAACTAGCACGACTCTAATATCACCATCTTTATATCTCAAAACAATTATCAAGTATCAAACTTCTCATAATGCACTCTATAAGAAAGTTTTTATTATACACATCTTGAATGCCCATCATATTAGGACTAATTTTATAACCAAAGAAAATTACCATGCTGTTCTAAAAGACTCTCAAAATAATATAAGTGAGGCATGAGAGATCAATAATTTCTATAAAATAAAACCACCACCATGCTCTAAAAAGACATAAGCGAAGCACTAGAGCAAAATTATCTAGCTCAAAAGATATAAGTGAAGCACATAGAGTATTCTAATAAATTCTGATTCATGTGTGTCTCTCCCAAAAGGTGTGTACAGAAAGGATGATTGTGGTAAACTAAAAATAAAAGATTCAAATCATACAAGATGCTTCAAGAAAAACGCATATCATGTTGTGAATAAAAATATAGCCTCAAGTAAAGTTACCGATAGACGAAGACGAAAGAGGGGATGCCTTCCGGGGCATACCCAAGCTTAGGCTTTTGGTTGTCCTTGAATTTTACCTTGGGGTGCCTTGGGAATCCCCAAGCTTAGGCTCTTGCCACTCCTTGTTCCAAAATACATCAAATCTTTACCCAAAACTTGAAACCTTCACAACACAAAACTCAACAGAAGATCTCATGAGCTCCGTTAGTATAAGAAAGCAAACCACCACTTTGACGTACTGTAATTAACTCATTATTTATTTATATTGGTTTTAAACCTACTGTATTCCAACTTCTCTATGGTTCATACCCCCCGATACTACCCATAGATTCATCAAAATAAGCAAACAACACACGAAAAACAAAATCTATCAAAACAGAAAAGTCTGTAGCAATCTGGAGGTTTCGAATACTTCTGTAACTCCAAAAATTCTGAAAACTTAGGACGACCTAAATAATTTATATATTGATCTACCACAGTTTGAATTGGTATTTTATCGCTCTCTGGTGAAAAATGAAAATTATTCTTGTGAGCACATACTTTCTGTTTTTATCAGCAAGATCAAACAACAATCACCCAAGAAGATCATATAGGATTTACTTGACAGAAACACTAATTAATACACAAAAAACATACTATAAAAAAGTCGAGATAAATTATTTATTACTAAACAGTAACAAAAAGTAAAGAACAAGAATAAAATTGGGTTGCTTCCTAACAAGCGCTATCGTTTAACACCCCTAGCTAGGCATTCAGGTTTCAATGATGCCCACATTAAAGACAAGAATTGAAGCACAAAGAGAGCATCATAAAACATGTGACAAACACACTTCAGTATAACATACTTCCTATGTATAGGCATCTTATAAGCAAAAAAATTATCAAGGCAAGCAAAAACTAGCATGTGCAAGGAAGAAGAAAGGAACAATAGCAATATCAACATGACAAGAGGTAATTTTGTAACATGAAAATTTCTACAACCATATTTTCCTCTCTCATAATAATTACATGTAGGATCATAATAAAATTCAACAACATAACTATCACATAAAATTTTCTATTCATGATCCACATGCATGCAAAGTTGGCACTCTTCCGAAATAGTGGGATTATCATAAAATAAAGTCACGACCTCTCCGAACCCACTTTTATAAAAAAATTCACAACATTGAATATTCTCCAAATATGTGGGATCTAAAGTCGACACTCTTCCAAACCCACTTTCAATATTATCGGAAAATTATTATCAATCTCATATTCATCATGGGACTTAAATAAAATTTCAAGATCATAAGAAGGATCACCCCAATCATGATCATTGCAACAAGTAGAGGACATAGCAAAACTAGCATCCCCAAGCTTAGGGTTTTGTGTATTATTAGCACAATTGACATGAATAGAATTTATAATAACATCATTGCAATCATGCTTTTCATTCAAAGATCTACCGTGAATCACTTCATAAATTACTTCATCACAATTTTCAGATTTACGGATTTCAAGCAAAACCTCAGAAAGATAATCTATTGCACACAACTCACTAGCAATTGGTTCATCATAATTTGATCTCTTAAAAATCTTAGCAAGAGGATGAGGATCCATAACAATAGGTATTTAGCAAGCGAAGATGCAAGCTAATAGAAGGCACATGGTAACACAAGCAAACAGAAGGACGAACGGAAGAGGGCGAATAAAACATCAAAGGTGAAGTGGGGGAGAGGAAAACGAGAGGCGAATGGCAAATAATGTAATGCAAGGAAGAAGAGTTTATGATGGGTATTTGGTATGTCTTGAATTGAGCGTAGATCTCCCTGGCAACGGCGCCAGAAATCCTTCTTCCTACCTCTTGAGCATGCGTTGGTTTTCCCTTGAAGAGGAAAGGGTGATGCAGCAAAGTAGCGTAAGTATTTCCCTCCGTTTTGAGAACCAATGTATCAATCCGGTAGGAGATAACACGCAAGTCACCTAGTACCTACACAATCAATGAGGAAGCTCGCAACCAACGTGATAAAGGGGTTGTCAATCCCTTCACGGTCACTTGTGAAAGTGAGATCTTATAAAGATAGTAAGATAAATATTTTTGGTATTTTTGTTGTATAGATTGGAAAGTAAAGATAGAAAAATAGTAAATGAGATGCGATGTAAATAAAAAGAGATGCAATATAATATGAAAGAGACTCAGGGTCCATAGGTTTCACTAGTGGCTTCTCTCATGATAGCATGTATTACAGTGGGTGAAGAAATTACTGCCGGTCAATTGATAGAAGAGCGCATAGTTATGAGAATAACTAGGCAATGATTATGAATATAGGCATCACGTCCATGTTAAGTAGACCGAAACGATTCTGCATCTACTACTATTACTCCACACATCGACCGTTATCCAGCATGCATCTAGAGTATTAAGTTCATAAGAACAGATTAATGTATTAAGCAAGATGACATGATGTAGAGGGATAAACTCAAGCAATATGATATAAACCCCATCTTTTTGTCCTCGATGGCAACAATACAATACATGCCTTGCTGCCCCTACTGTCACTGGGAAAGGACAACGCAAGATTGAACACAAAGCTAAGCACTTCTCCCATTGCAAGAAAATCAATCTAGTAGGCCAAACTAAACCGATAATTCGAAGAGACTTGCAAAGATATCAAATCATGCATATAAGAATTCATAGAAGAACCAAATATTATTCATAGATAAACTTGATCATAAATCCACAATTCATCGGATCTCGGCAAACACACAGCAAAAAGTATTACATCGAATAGATCTCCAAGAACATCGAGGAGAACTTTGTATTGAGAACCAAAGAGAGAGAAGAACCAATCTAGCTAATAACTATGGACCCGAAGGTCTCTGGTAAACTACTCACACATCATGGGAGAGGCTAGGGTGTTGATGTAGAAGCCCTCTGTGATCGAATCCCCCTCCGGCAGATCGCCGGAAAAGGCCCAGATGGGATCTCACTAGTACAAAAGGTTACGGCGGTGGAAAAGTGGTTTAGTGGCTCCCCCTGATGTTTTTATGGTATAAGAGTATATATAGGCAAAATAAGTACGTCGGTGGAGCTCTGTGGGGCCCACGAGGGTCGGTCGCGCACCCTCCTATCTCGTGGACGCCTCACGGAGTTCCAGATTTCCACTCCAAGTCTCCTGGTTTGCATTTGTTCCAAGAAAGATCCTCGCGAAGGTTTCGTTTCGTTTGGATTCCGTTTGATATTCCTTTTCTAAGGAACACTTAAATAGGCAAAAAAATAGAAACTGGCACTGGGCCTCCGGTTAATAGGTTAGTCCCAAAAATAATAGAAAAGAGCATATTAAAGCCCATTAAGCATCCAAAACTGATAATATAATAGCATGGAACAATCAAAAATTATAGATACGTTGGAGACGTATCATTACTTCGAAAGGGTGGAGTACTGGTGTCTCCGGATCACTTGTGGCTGAACCGGGGTTGCAAATTATGATGGTGCTGGATCATCCCTCTTCGAATGACTTGTCGTCTTTGCTGCTTGTTCTTGATGGGTAGTTCTCTCTTTTGTTATGCATATTCCTTGTCATTTGGTCATCCTCGTCTATGTCACTCTTACTATGTAATAGTTGCCTCTATTTAGAATGTCATTCTCGTTTGGATCACAGGAGTCTGAGCACTGCAGATGGGTGCGCTTTGCTGTTGTAGCAATACTTCTTATGAACTATCATGTCTTGCTGTTTATGTCAGTAGTAGTCACTAGCCAGTGTTTGAATGTTGTATATATCATTCTTTCGAACTGTTTATTGTCTCGAACTGTTGGTGGGCTAAATGAGGGCATCACCATTCTCCAGTATTCAGAGTATATCTCCTTTTTTCAAGTTATAATTTGAGCTCAGTGTCTTTTCGATGATGTACACTTGTTTGGGCCAGTGAGGTGTCGTTGAATATGGGTCGAGTAGTAACGCAGTGCCAAATAGGTCAATTATGACTCTCAGGCCGGGCTCTTGAAAGATCCTAAAAAAGTCCGGGCTCTCAAAAAAAGAAAGAATAGGGACTCTTAGGCTGACAAGTGGGCACCACCGGTGTTTTCGTGCGCTTACGCACCGAGAGCATATTTGCACGTGTTCGAAATTCATGCTACCTTTTCATCTCCAATCTCCCGCACCTCTGGAATCTTGATTCCTACTCCAGTTCCCCCAAATCCCCTCCTGTACTCCTTGTACTCAAGCGCACTATCAGGTCGCCGGTCAACGCAGATCTCCAAGATGGACATCCTAAGGTCCGTCCTGCCTTCGGGCGCTGCATGCAATCGCTCAACAGTGGCATGGCGGCGCTTGACGACAAGTTTTTCGGCGAAGTGTTGATAGTAACCATCAACGGCGACCGGCCTCCCGTCTCGCCGGACGACCTTGTCTAAGCTGTTGGCATTGCGCACGACATCCAAATAAGTGATTTGCTCGTCAAAGTCTGTCTGCCACCGTCTGATTTCTTCGTCAGGGTCCGGACAACTTTCGACTGCAATCGTGTGTTCGAATCTTCCCGGTGTTTGCTCTGCGATGGCGCGCCGGTGAGCTTTGATCGGTGGCACCCAGGATGGGGCTCAGTTCCCTCTGAGCTTGAGTTTTTAACAAATCTTCCCATCCACAGCATGCCTCGACGTGCTTGGAACAGTGAGTCCATGAATGCGCTTATCTACGACCTTGGAGGTGAGCTCGTAAGTATGTTTGTTCCTCCAGACAGCTGGGCTCTGGCGGTTATTGTCGGTGTCAAAAGCGGCGGATCTCGGGTAGGGGGTCCCGAACTGTGCGTCTAAGGTCGATGGTAACAGGAGATAGGGGACACAATGTACACCCAGGTTTGGGCCCTCTCTATGGAGGTAATACCCTAGTTCCTGCTTGATTGATCTTGATGAATATGAGTGTTAAAAGAGTTGATCTACCACGAGATCGTAATGGCTAAGCCCTAAAGGTCTAGCCTGACTATGATTATGAGGATATGTCTACGAACCTAGCCCTCCAGTTTATATAGACACAAGAGGGATCTAGGGTTACATAAGGTCGGTTACATATAAAGGAATCTTCATATTTGATCGCCAAGCTTGCCTTCCACGCCAACGAGAGTCCCATCCAGACACGGGTAGACTCTCCGGTCATTGTATCTTCACGACCCATCAGTCTGGCCCATATCCAATAGGTCGGACGCCCGAGGACCTCTTAGTCCCGGACTCCCTCAGTAGCCCCTGAACCAGGCTTCAATGACGAGGTGTCCGGTGCGCAGACTGTCTTCGGCATTGCAAGGCGGGTTCCCCTTTCCGAATAGTCCAAGATAATCTTCGGATGAAATGAAGGTGTCCGGATCTGCAACACAAGTACCACACACACAGTTGTAGCGAGTATAATATTTCACGAGTCCCATCTGCTGGCAACTTTTTGCAAGATGACATCACGTCTGTCTGGTCATCATATCGAACCGTTTTTGCCTGTCGTTCCGTGTTTTGAGATGCGGTTTCCATTGGCACGTCTTGTCAAAGAAGAGATCGTGTCCCCTTATTGTGGGATTCTCATCAATACGAGCGTGGGTAATATAACCGTGTCGTTTACATAGCCCTTGGGAACAAGCGAGTTTTAAGGCGAGTGGGAAGGCGCTTAATATTTACTGCCTTTATAAGGAGATAACGACTCCCCTTCTTCACCCACACCTTCTCTCTTCCTCCGCCCTTCCATCCTTGAGCTCCAGCGCCCAAGTTCTCATCTTTCCCCCTCGAGCAAGCACCCAACCATGTCCGGATCCGGAGATCAAGGCAAGTGGATGGCCTCCTCCGTCAAGGAGAAGGACATTACCGAGCTTCGGGCGGCTGGGTATCTGGCGAAGGAAATCGCCCATCGTCTTCCAGCCAAAGGGCAAGTCGTCCCTACACCGAAGCCCAATGAGAGGGTGGTATTCATCCCTCATTTCGTCCGCGGGCTAGGGTTTCCACTCCACCCTTTCATCCGCGGGCTGATGTTCTATTATGGGCTAGATTTCCATGATCTAGCCCCAAACTCTTTCCTCAACATCTCGGCATGCATTGTCGTCTGCGAGATTTTCCTCCGCATCCAACCCCACTTCGGACTGTGACTCAAGGTCTTCAACGTGAAGCCGAAGGTGGTGGATGGCCAGCATGCAGAGTGCGGAGGCACCATGGTGAGTAAGCTGGCCAATGTCACTTGGCCAAAAGTTACTTTTGTGGAGACTGTCAAGGAGTGGCAGAAACTGTGGTTCTACACCACAGAGCCCCACGGCACCACCTGGGCCGCGGCTGCCGAATTCAACTCAGGAGCTCCAATGCGGCTCACCTCCTGGATTGAGAAGAGCCCAAATTGGTCTTTGTTAGACGAGCTGATAGCGCTACAAACGCGCGTTCAAAGCATGGTGGATAAAGACGTCAAGCTCGTCTGCGTAATCCAGGTGATGTTAGTTCGCCAGATTCTCCCATGCCAAAGCCGAAGCCGCCCTTTATGGGAATTCAATCCAAAGAAGCATCAAACTCTGGAAACGCTCTTCAGAACCACTCACGATGATGCCTGGAAGTTGCTCTTTAAAGGCAACGAGATAAGCCTTTTTCGCATTACCCATTCCGATGATAGACTCGGATCGCGGCCACGGCATTACCCATTCCGCCAACGAGGTAAGCCTTTTTCGCATGCTCTATTTGCTTGTTTCAAGGAGTATATCTAAACTTCATTGTTTCAGGTATGGACCGGAGAGGGCAGAGCGGATTCGGTGTCCGGCTCCGCTGCCCGAGGAACCAATTATCCCGCGCCTGGCGAAGATGCTGGTACCGGCGCCCTATAAGGCGCCGAAGAAGAAGGCCAAGGGGGTCCGGAGTGGCCCCCGCCGCAAGGGCGCTTCGGACGTGACGTCCGAAGACAAGACCCGCTCCTCCGTCGCCGAAGACGAGGAGGAGGAGGAGGAGACCAACTCTCCCCCTGATGGGGGAAGGAAGAAGAGGGCGGCCTCCACAAATCTGGAGGCGGAGGTGCCCAAGGGGGGGAAAGGCCCTCTTGCGGATAACTCCGCATGGGACATCAACAACAGCACGGAGCGAAGCCCTTGAAACAAGCCTCCGGCCGCATCGTAAGTACCTAAACCCACGTATGTCCATGCGTCCGTCCTCTCTTGCTTCATAATATAATATGTTAATTTATGCCATCGTGATACGTCTCCAACGTATCTATAATTTTTGATTGTTCCATGCTATTATATTATCTGTTTTGGATGTTAATGGGCTTTATTTTACACTTTTATATTATTTTTGGGACTAACCTATTAACCGGAGGCCCATCCCAAATTGCTGTTTTTTGCCTATTTCAGTGTTTCGCAGAAAAGGAATATCAAACGGAGTCCAAACAGAATAAAACCTTCGATAGCGTTATTTTCAGAACAAACGTGATCCAGAGGACTTGGAGTGGACGTCAAGAAACAATCGAGGAGGCCACGAGGCAGGGGGGCGCGCCTACCCCCTGGGCGCGCCCTCCACCCTCGTGGGCCCCTCGTTCCTCCACTGACCTACTTCTTCCTCCTATATATATTCATATACCGCGAAAACATCCAGGAGCACCATGAAACCCTATTTCCATCGCCACAACCTTCTGTACCCAAGAGATCCCATCTTGGGGCCTTTTCTGGAGCTCCGCTGGAGGGGGTATCGATCACGGAGGGCCTCTACATCAACTCCATGGCCTCTCCGATGATGTGTGAGTATTTTACTTTAGACCTTCGGGTCCATAGGTATTAGCTATATGGCTTCTTCTCTCTCTTTGGATCTCAATACAAAGTTCTCCTCCATTCTCTTGGAGATCTATTCGATGTAACCTTCTTTTGCGGTGTGTTTGTTGAGATCCGATGAATTGTGGGTTTATGATCAAGATTATCTATGAACAATATTTGAATCTTCTTTGAATTATTTTATGTATGCTTGGTTTATCTTTGCAAGTCTCTTCAAATTATCAGTTTGGTTTGGCCTACTATATTGATCTTTCTTGCAATGGGAGAAGTGCTTAACTTTGGGCTCAATCTTGCGGTGCTCGATCCCAGTGACAGAAAGGGAAATGACACGTATTGTATTGTTGCCATCGAGGATAAAAAGATGGGGTTTACATCATATTGCATGAGTTTATCCCTCTACATCATGTCATCTTGCTTAAAGCGTTACTTTATTCTTATGAACTTAATACTCTAGATGCATGCTGGATAGCTGTCGATGTGCGGAGTAATAGTAGTAGATGCAGGCAGGAGTCGGTCTACTTGTCACGGACGTGATGCCTATATACATGATCATACCTCGATATTCTCAGAATTATTCGCTTTTCTATCAATTGCTCGACAGTAACTTGTTCGCCCACCGTAATAGTTATGCTATCTTGAGAGAAGCCACTAGTGAAACCTATGGCCGCAGGGTCTATTCTCCATCATACAAGTTTACAATCTATTTTATTTTCAATCTATATCATAAAAATACCAAAAATATTTATCTTATTATTATTATCTCTACCAGATCTCACTCTTGCAAGTGGCCGTGAAGGGATTGACAACCCCTTTATCACGTTGGTTGTGAGGTTCTTATTTGTTTGTGTAGGTACGAGGTGACTTGCGCATGGTCTCCTACTAGATTGATACCTTGGTTCTCAAAAACTGAGGGAAATACTTATGCTGCTTTGCTGCATCTCCCTTTCCTCTTCAAGGGAAAACCAATGCATGCTCAAGAGGTAGCACATTGCAATCCGGCCCATGACAGCTCCCAGCGATCCTCATTAAGAGGTTCGTTGGATTCAAAGGCGATGGCTAGTGAGTCACCGGCGGCCGCTCACTCTCCCGCGGCCAAGGGCGACGACGACGTGTTGTCCCAAAGGACCTTCCCAGGCCAGGGAGAGGTTCAGGAGGCTGCCAGGGCAGCCCCAGGAGGCAAGACCTCAGCTTCCGAACACATGGGGGAGCAGGTCCCCATGGTGGATGGGGACGGGGGCCTTGCTCAATTCGGCCCCCAGCCAAATACAAGTCTGGGGACCTATACAGCTCCGGAATCCGGCGAACAACCTCCTTTCAAAGAAGGGGGTGTGCATGTTCCACCGGTGACCTCTGTCCAACCAAAGGCACCGGATAATCTGCTGGAAGTGCTACGAGGCGCTTCCATTGTGGAAGAACACCGTATCCTTATGGGCATGGTGATTGAGAAGGTTCAGTCCATCTAGAGCGGACTAACTGAAGCTTGTAGCGGCCTGCTGACAGGTTTTGAGGTAAGCGACATAACAGGGAAAATCCCAATATAGACAGTAGCCCCTGAGACACCGTCTGGTGTTCGGAAAGAAAAGCCGGACAGGGGATCAATTAAATTTCACAGGAAACTAACTAAAATGTGTCTGATGTAAATAATCAGGCATCGTTGCTGGGCGTGACCTCACACTGGAGAAGTCTCCGGACCAAAGCAGAGACTGGAGCGGGCCGAGGAGCAGCTCGGCCAAGCGAGGAAGCAGTTGGAAGACCAGCAAGGTATGTAATGACTTGCTATATATTTAGAAAGAATAAATGATGTATATTAACCGTAGTGTTATGATATGTGTAGGAGCGACGACCGAGGTCGAGGCCCTTACAAAGGCCCTGGCCGAAGCTGAGGGGAAACATGTCAAGGAGCAGGCCGCTCGTCAGAAGCTTAAGCTAGGCTGGACGAGGTCCAGCAAAAGCTCCAGGACACTGTGAAGAAGTATGAGACCTTGGAGGGCGATGTTTCGGCTCGAGAGACCGAACTCGCCAAGGCTCGTTAAAGCGTGGAAGCGGCTTGGTTGAAGCCCAGGGTGCCTTCCAGGAGATCTAGGAGGCCAAGAAGATCGTGACGGGTAAGGCGTTTAGTATGCAAAGCAAGTATGTGAAGAAGAAGTATTTCTTACTAACCCGGATTCAGAGTTCTCCAGGGGAATTTGTAGATCTGCCGCGCAGTGTGTCTGACGCTGCAGAGTTCTTCCGAGGCGAAGAAGGGAGCTCAACGGAGAAGCTGTTCTGGTCGCAATACCTTGCTCCACAGCATCCACTGCCCTTCACCGATCAGCTAAAACAACTGGTCGAGCTGCATAGGGTGGCCGAACTAGCCATGAAGGATTTAATCCGGCTGTGGCCTGCCGAAGCTATGCCCGACAGCTACTTCGGGCTCGTGAAGTGGCTGGTGAATGCATGTCCTCGGCTGGACGTCGTCAAGCGATCGGCCTGCATTGAAGGTGCGCGCATGGCCTTCGCCCGTGTCAAGGTGTGGTGGGCGAAGAGGGACGCCGTCAAGCTGACGACCGAGGAGCCGCCAGAGGGCAAGGAGCACCACACGCCTGAGCGGTATTTTGCGGATGTCCTAGAGGGGTCTCGCATTGTGGCAACGCAATGTGCGCAAGACATTATTTTCGAATGAATATGTTCATGTTGTCTTTGCCTTGTACGATGAAACAAATTTTGTAATATAATGTTTGTTTAAAAATTTCCACCTCCCGTGTGGCCGTATTGTGTGAAATCTGAGAGTTGGCCAGTTGTCGGCTTCTGCCCCCACGTAGGAAGTACGAGGGTGTTCGGGATATAATCTAAACACTCTTGATCCAATTGTTTGGTCCTTGAAGGAGGTGTTTAGCGCAGCGAACCAGGCAATCAGACTATTCGGCTTAAACACCCTCACTTAGCCATAGGAGTTTGACGTTAAAAATCTAGGCGCAACCCCTAGTATCCAAACTAGGGAGCTATAAACGCCTGATCAGGCAAGTACCAATCCCTCGCGTTATGCGGAAAAAATCTCTAACGATTTGAGACCTCCGAAGAGCCGACCGGCTCTCGCCGCATCATGACAGCCAGTTTTTGGCTTTCTCTATTGAGGTGCTCATTCGGATAAACCAGGGCACAATCACAGTAGTTCTCCCTTTACTACCCTAGCCGATATAGCAGAACGTAGGTTAGCAAGCACATGAGCTGGGCAACCCAACTATTGATCAAAGACATGATTCGGAGCCAGTTAATATAGTGCTAAATTCGGGGTGCCGAATAGTAGAAAGTGTTCGGACTTTGTTGCCGTGTTGTGGGGCTCTATGAAGCCCCTGGCAAATTGGAACGTACCAAAGTGTACGGGTGCTATTTGATAAGGTCATCAATAGAAAAAGGAAAACAGAAAAAAAGCAAGGTTAATGAGCCAAGGCCGCAGAATTTGGGCCGCAAACTGTTTCCCTTATAATTTGATTAATACGTTGAAGCGCATTGATACAAATAGTGCAATAAGCAACAAGCTAAGCCATGACCAAAAGAGAGCCGCGTGTGGGTCCTGAGAACAGGTACAATGGTTATTAAAGAAACCACCTAAAAATTCCCTTATACTTCTGTGCTTCGTGCCATCTTGGTATATTCAGCCTTTGAAAGGACCGGTGATTGGGCCACCAGGGGGAACATGTGGAAAGAAAACCTGAAAAGGAGAAAAGGAAACAGTGAGGGTGTGTGTGTCTGGGAGCGGTCGAGCCGTATTGTGGATCACAGGCTAGTTATGCCTCCGTCTGTGCCCATGGTATCTTGAGTACGTAGTTATGTACGCGCGGTACGAACGCTGCTACTTGATCGGGACTGGGACGGACGCGGAATTGCTAGTCGAGGTCTTAACGAGCTGAGCTGTCCTGCTGCAGAGTAGTCCGGACTCTCTTAACCGTGTCCGGGGGACCGGCCGCCAAATTGAGGTTCAGTTTGAAAAGGCCGCTCTGTACTTCTGCTGCTAAGGCAGCGGTGTGCTCCTTAGTACGGAGGGAGCGTTCCGTGTTTCTAGTAACTGTTATGACGCTGTGCGGTCCTGGCATCTTGAGCTTAAGATAAGCGTAGTGTGGCACCGCATTGAATCGAGCAAATGCGGTTCGTCCGAGCAGTGCATGATAGCCAATGTGAAATGGGACGATATTGAAGATTAACTCCTCGCTTTGGAAGTTGTCCGGAGATCCGAAGACAACCTCTAGTGTGATTGAGCCCGTACAGCGGGCCTCTACACCTGGTATGACTCCTTTAAAGGTAGTCTTTGTGGGCTTGATCCGTGATGGATTGATGCCCATTTTGCACACTGTATGCTCATAGATTAAGTTGAGGCTTCTGCCATCGTCCATCAGGACTCGCGTCAGGTGGAACCCATCAATTATTGGGTCCAAGACCAATGCGGCTGAATTGCCATGATGGATACTGGTCGGATGATCTCGATGATCAAAAGTGATTAGGCATGACGACCATGGATTGAATTTTGGGGCGACTGGCTCTATCGCATAGACGTCCCTGAGCGTGCGCTTGCGTTCCCTCTTGGCGATGTGTGTAGCATATATCATGTTCACCGTTCTGACCTGAGGGGGAAACTTCTTCTGTCCCCCTGTGTTCGGCTGCCGGGGCTCTTCGTCATCATCCTCACTTTGCTATCCCTTTTCCTTATTCTCGGCGTTTAATTTGTCGGCTTATTTGAAAACCCAACAATCTCTGTCAGTATGATTGGCTGGTTTGTCTAGGGTGCCATGGATTTGGCACGGACGATCGAGTATGCGGTCCAAGCTGGATGGTCCTTGATTGTTTCTTTTATATGGCTTCTTCCGCTGACCAGACTTGGAGCCACTGAATCCGGCATTGACTGTGGTGTCATCGGTGTTATCACCATCGCTTCGGCGTTTGTGCCTACTGCGTCGGAGCTTGCTGCTGCTATTTTTGGCCTCGGAAGTGCCCATTTCATTTGTTGTATTTTTGCTACGGGCTAGCCAACTGTCCTCACCCGCACAAAAGATGGTCATGAGTGCTGTGAGGGCTGCCATGGACTTTGGCTTTTCCTGGCCGAGGTGGCGGGCAAGCCATTCGTCACGGATGCTATGTTTAAAGGCCGCTAGGGCTTCGGCATCGGGACAGTCGACGATCTGGTTCTTTTTAGTTTGGAACCTAGTCCAGAATTTCCTGGCTGACTCCCCAGGCTGTTGAACTATGTGAATTAAGTCATCGGCATCTGGTGGCCGGACATATGTACCTTGGAAGTTGTCGAGGAAGGCTTCTTCCAAGTCCTCCCAGCTGCCAATAGAATTTGCACGTAGACTGTTTAACCAGTGTCGAGCTGGCCCTTTCAGTTTTAACGGGAGGTATTTGATGGCGTGGAGGTCATCTCCACGAGCCACGTGAATGTGGAGAATAAAGTCCTCGATCGACACCGTGGGGTCAGTTGTTCCATCGTATGATTCGATGTTTACGGGTTTAAACCCTTCTGGGAATTCATGATCCATTACTTCGTCAGTGAAGCAAAGAGGGCGTGTGGCACCTCTACATCGGGCCGCATCGTGACGTAGCTCCGATGAAGTCCGTTTGCTGCGTTTGGCCTGTGCATGACTAGGTCTGTCACGTCCGAATAGATAGCCGTCGACACATGTCAAGTCACGTCCTTGCGATCCGTAGATCGATCGGGTATGTCCTATTCTATTGTTCAGGTCCTGCCTAAGGTCATGTGTATGACCGCGAGCTGTTGTACCTCTGCCTTTGCGATGAGGCGGGGCGGGCTGGTGTTCGGCTTGAGTTGCCGTTGTGGTCGGTCAGCCGCATAGCGGGATGGGGGTATGTGCTCCGGCGCCTTATCGTCGAATTGAGGTAGCAATTTGCGCTTCGGGTAGCTTTTGGCTGGGCGTTTAAGGCCGTATTCTTCAGCTGCTAGGACATTGGTCCATTTATTGTTGACCAGATCTTGGTCAGCTTGAAGCTGCTGCTGCTTCTTTTTCAGGCTCCTTGCAGTGGCTATTAGCTGGCGCTTGAAGAGCTGCTTCTCAAGAGGTTCCTCCGGCATGATGAAATCCTCAGTGCCGAGGCTTGCCTCGTGCTCGGACGGCGGAAGATAATTACTGTCCTCCGAGTGTTCGTGCGTGGCTTGTTTACCAGGGCTAACTTGCCCATCTTCCCGTTCATCCTATTCAGCAGTTGCATCAACGGGGTCCTTGTTGTCTTCAGCGCATTGCGGAGTATTATCTTCTCCTGTGTCGGTGTTACTGTCTTTGCTGTGGCGTGACTTGGAGCGGCCTTGTGAGGTTTTCATGGACGATTTCTCCGTCTATGGATCCTCTTTTGATGATTGCTTAAGCAACCTTGATCGAGTTTTGCAGAGATGTGAAGAAACTAAGCTTGTCTTGAATTGGGAGAAGTGCCACTTTATGGTTAATGAAGGTATTGTCTTGAGGCATAAACTTTCTAAAAGAGGCATTGAAGTTGATAAAGCTAAGGTTGATGCTATTGAAAATATGCCATATCCCAAGGACATCAAAGGTATAAGAAGTTTCCTTGGTCACGCCGGTTTTTATAGGAGGTTCATTAAGGACTTCTCAAAAATTTATCGGCCTCGGACTAATTTATTACAAAAAGATATACCATTTGTTTTTGATGATGATTGCGTAGAAGCATTTGAAATACTTAAGAAAGCATTGATCTCTGCACCTATTGTTCAGCCACCTGATTGGAATTTACCTTTTGAAATTATGTGCGATGCTAGTGGTTATGTTGTAGGTGCTGTTCTAGGGCAAAGAGTTGATAAGAAATTAAATGTTATTCAATATGCTAGTAAAACTCTAGACAATGCTCAGAGAAATTATGCTACTACTGAAAAAGAATTTTTGGCAGTTGTATTCGCTTGTGATAAGTTCAGACCATATATTGTTGATTCTAAAGTAACTATTCACACGGATCTTGCTGCTATTAAATATCTTATGGAAAAGAAAGATGCTAAACCTAGACTTATTAGATGGGTTCTCTTGCTACAAGAATTTGATTTACATATTATTGATAGAAAGGGAGCTGAGAACCCCGTTGCAGACAACTTGTCTAGGCTAGAGAATGTTCTTGATGACCCACTACCTATTGATGATAGCTTCCCTGATGAACAATTAAATGTCATAAATGCTTCTCGTACTGCTCCATGGTATGCTGATTATGCTAATTATATTGTTGCTAAATTTATACCACCTAGTTTCACATACCAGCAAAAGAAAAAGTTTTTCTATGATTTCAGACATTACTTTTGGGATGACCCACATCTTTATAAAGAAGGACTAGATGGTGTTATTAGACGTTGCGTACCTGAGCATGAACAGGAATAGATCCTATGCAAGTGTCACTCCGAAGCTTATGGAGGACACCATGCTGGAGATAGAACTGCACACAAGGTATTGCAATCCGGTTTTTATTGGCCTACTCTCTTCAAGGATGCCCGTAAGTTTGTCTTGTCTTGTGATGAGTGTCAAAGAATTGGTAATATTAGTAGACGTCAAGAAATGCCTATGAATTATTCACTTGTTATCGAACCATTTGATGTTTGGGGCTTTGATTATATGGGACCTTTTCCTTCCTCTAATGGATATACACATATTTTAGTTGCTATTGATTACATTACTAAATGGGTAGAAGCTATTCCAACTAGTAGTGCTGATCATAACACTTCTATTAAGATGCTTAAAGAAGTTATTTTTCCAAGGTTTGGAGTCCCTAGATATTTAATGACTGATGGTGGTTCACATTTTATTCATGGTGCTTTCCGTAAAATGCTTGCTAAATATGATGTTAATCATAGAATTGCATCACCTTATCACCCATAGTCTAGTGGTCAAGTAGAATTGAGCAATAGATAACTCAAATTAATTTTGCAAAAGACTGTTAATAGATCTAGAAAGAATTGGTCCAAGAAACTTGATGATCCATTATAGGCCTATAGATCTGCATATAAAAATCCTATGGGTATGTCTCCGTATAAAATGGTTTATGGAAAAACATGTCACTTACCTCTCGAACTAGAACATAAGGCCTATTGGGCTATTAAAAAGCTCAATTATGATTTCAAACTTACCGGTGAGAAGAGGTTATTTGACATTAGCTCACTTGATGAATGGAGAACCCAAGCCTATGAGAATGCCAAATTATTTAAAGAAAAAGTTAAAAGATGACATGACAAAAGGATACAAAAGCGTGAGTTTAATGCAGGTGATTATGTATTGCTATACAACTCTCATTTAAGATTTTTTGCAGGAAAACTTCTCTCTAAATGGGAAGGTCCTTACGTTATCGAGGAGGTCTATCGTTCCGGTGCCATAAAAATCAACAACTTCGAAGGCACAAATCCGAAGGTGGTGAATGGTCAAAGAATCAAATATTATATCTCAGGTAATCCTATAAATGTTGAAACCAATGTTATTGAAACTGTAACCCTGGAGGAATACATACGGGGCACTTTCCGGAACGCTTCAGACTCCGAAAAGGAGTAGGTATGTGGTACGGTAAGTAAACCGACCCCAAAATAGTTCTAATGGCAATTTCTTCCGTTCTGGAATATTTAGAAAAATAGAAAAATAAGAACCAGTCCGGGAAGGACGCGAGGGCTCCACGAGGGTGGAGGGCACGCCCTACCCCCCTGGGCGTGCCCCCCTACCTCGTGGGCACCTCGTGTGCTCTCCGAACTCCGTTTTCTTACACGTGACGTATTTTGGTTAGTAAAAAATCATTATATAATCTCCCGGAGGTTTTGACTCCCGATTCACACAAATATCTCTCGTCCTTGTTTTGAGCTGTTTTCAGACAGATCTAGGTTGTCATGACATCTTCAAGTGCCCCCAAGGACAAGTTTTTCGAGAAAGTCATCAACCCCTACCTCGTGGAAGTGCTCCAACACCCTCAAACCAATGAGATGCGTGAGGGGGTGCTGCACATCCGTGATGCTGAGGGACCAAGGAGGACCGGAAGTGTGGAGACAAGGCTCGAGGCAATGGAGCAACAAGTTTTCATGTGCCAGGAGGTGGTGGAACGCGGACTCGACACCAACCATATGATGATCGCGGAGTTCACCAACAACCACAAGCTGGATGCCAAGAACATTGGGGAGACCATCTTCAAGCTTCACGAGAAGATCGAGCACCTCCAAGCCCAAATCTATGACCTGCAAAACCAAAACTGTGAGTATGAATATAGATTCAAAAGGATGAGTTTGGCTGCAGATTTGAGGATCCAGGAGACTCGGTCATCCTTCTATGATGGCGAGCCTATGCCTTGGAAGAAGGACGGCAAGCCTACATCATCAACAACTCCACCTTCTTCACCAACAAAGGAGACATAATCACATGGGTATGGGCACTCCCCTTGGCAACTGCCAAGCTTGGGGGAGGTGCCCCGGTATCGTATCACCATCACTTCTATCTTTACCATTTTTCTCAGTTTGATCCTTTTGGTAATATCTTGATCTAGTAGAATAAAGTTTTAGTGATATCTAGTTGCGAGTTTTGCTTTATGATCCTTCCATGTAATCGAGTCAGTGAGCTATATATAATAAAGATTAGTGTTGAGTCAAGGGCTTGATTATTTTGCCATGATATTGAGTGAATAAAAGAAAAGAGAAAGAAATAAAAAGAAACAAAGAGATCATATGGATCTTATGGAGAGTAATGAGCTCACATAAAAGAGTATGATGAATAAAAGTTGTTGAGAGTTGACAAACATAGTTTTGGTCATCGTTGCAATTAATAGGAAGTAATAGAGCAAGAGAGGTCTTCACATATAAATATACTATCTTGGACATCTTTTATGATTGTGAGCACTCATTAAAGTATGACATGCTAAAGAGTTGACGTTGGACAAGGAAGACAACGTAATGGTTTATGTTTTCTTACATCTGAAATATCATGGATCATCAACATGATTGAGCTTGCCTTTCACCCTCATGCTAGCCAAATTCTTTGCACCAAGTAGAGATACTATTTGTGCTTCGAAACACCCTTAAACCAGTTTTGCCATGAGAGTCCACCATACCTACCTATGGATTGAGTAAGATCCTCCAAGTAAGTGGTCATCGGTGCAAGCAATAAAAATTGCTCTCTAAATATGTATGACTTATTAGTGTGGGAGAAAACAAGCTTTATACTATCGTGTGATATGGAAGAAATGAAAGCGACGGACTGCATAATAAAGGTCCATATCACAAGTGGCAATATAAAGTGACGTTCTTTCGCATTAAGATTTTGTGCATCCAACCATAAAAGCGCATGACAACCTCTGCTTCCCTCTGTTAAGGGCCTATCTTTTACTTTTATCTCCTACCTTGCATAAGAGTCATGGTGATCTTCACCTTTCCTTTTTACATTTCATCTTTTGGCAAGCACAACATGTTGGAAAGATCCTGGTATATATGGCTAATTGGATGTGAGTTTTCATGCACTATTATTGTTAACATTACCCTTTGAGGGAAAACGTTGGGAGGCAAAACTATAAGCCCCTATCTTTCTCTGTGTCCGATTAAAACTCCATACCCATAAGTATTATGTGAGCGTTACCAATTGTGAAAGACTATATGATAGTTGAGTATGTGTTGCTGAAAAGCTCTTATATTGACTCTTTCCTGTGTTACGATAAATTGTAATTGCTCCAATGACTGAGATTATATTTTGTTAGTTTTCAATGAAGTTTATGATTCATAATTGAAATTGTGAGTGAATTGTTACTGTAGCATAAGAGATCATATGACAAGAATTATATAAGTTGATATTCTATGAATGATCATGATGCCCTCATGTCCATATTTCATTTTTATCGACACCTCTATCTCTAAACTTGTGGACATATTTTTCGATTTCGGCTTTCGCTTGAGGACAAGCAAGGTCTAAGCTTGGGGGAGTTGATACGTCCATTTTGCATTGCTTTTATATTGATATTTATTGCATTATGGGCTGTTATTACACATTATGTCACAATACTTATGCCTATTATCTCTTATTTTACAAGGTTTACATAAAGAGGGAGAATGGCGACAGCTGGGATTCTGGGCTGGAAAAGGAGCAAATATTAGAGACCTATTCCGCACAGCTCCAAAAGTCCTGAAACCTCACGAAAGTCATTTTCAGAATATATAAAAAATACTGAGCGCAAGAAGTTCCGTAGGGGGCCACACCCTTCCCACGAGGGTGGGGGCGCACCCTACCCCCCAAGGTGCGCCCCCTACCTCATGGGCCCCCTGGTGGCCCTCTGATGCCCATCTTCTGCTATATGGAGTCTTTCGATGAGGAAAAAAATCATAAGCCATCTTTCCGGACGAGACTCCACCGCCACGAGGCAGAACCTTGGCATAATCAATCTAGGGCTCCGGCGGAGGTGTTATGCCGGAGAAACTTCCCTCCGGGAGGGGGAAATCATCGCCATCGTCATCACCAACGATCCTCTCATTGGGAGGGGGTCAATCTCCATCAACATCTTCACCAGTACCATCTCCTCTCAAACCCTAGTTCGTCTCTTTTATCCAATTCTTGTCTCCTTGTCTGGGATTGGTACCTGTGGGTTGCTAGTAGTGTTGATTACTCCTTGTAGTTGATGCTAGTTGGTTTATTTGGTGGAAGATCATATGTTCAGATCCTATATGCATATTAATACCCCTCTGATTATGAACATGAATATGCTTTGTGAGTAGTTACATTTGTTCCTGAGGACATGGGAGAAGTCTTGCTATTAGTAGTCATGTGAATTTGGTATTCGTTCGATATTTTGATGAGATGTATGTTGTCTCTCCTCTAGTGGTGTTATGTGAACGTCGACTACATGACACTTCACTATTATTTGGGCCTAGAGGAAGGCATTGGGAAGTAATAAGTAGATGATGGGTTTCTATAGTGACAGAATCTTAAACCCTAGTTTATGTGTTGCTTCGTAAGGGGCTGATTTGGATCCATATGTTTCACGCTATGGTTAGGTTTAGCTTAATACTTTTGTTGTAGTTGCGGATGCTTGCAATAGAGGTTAATCATAATTGGGATGCTTGTCCAAGTAAGGGGAGTACCCCAAGCACCGGTCCACCCACATACCAAATTATCAAAGTACCGAACGTGAATCATATGAACATGACGAAAACTATCTTGACGATAATTCACTTGTGTCCTCGGGAGCGATTTTCTCTATATAAGAATTTGTCCAGGCTTGTTCTTTGCTACAAAAAGGATTGGGCCACCTTGCTGCACTTTATTTACTTTTGTTACTTGTTGCTCGTTACAAATTATATTATCACAAAACTATCTGTCACCTATAATTTCAGTGCTTGCAGAGAATACCTTGCTGAAAACCGCTTATCATTTCCTTCTGCTCCTCGTTGCGTTCGACACTCTTACTTATCGAAAGGACTATGATAGATCCCCTATACTTGTGGGTCATCATCTGTCTGTTTTCTTTGCACAACATTCAAGATATTTCCCCGTCATTGATAAAGACGATGAACTGTTATGTACGAGTTCTTTGGTTTCAACATAGCCCTACCCGTAGCGATCCACTGCTTCCACCCTGATTCTGCCGCGTGCGTGAAATTTTTGTATGCAAGTTCAGTGTGCTATGATGTTCTATATGATTGTGTCAACTATATAAGTTTTTACTGAGCATCATCAATGCATATGGATGAAAGATGTATTTACGAGCATCGATCGATGGGTCTCTCTCTCGCTCTCTCTCACACACACACGCACAAGTGGGACCCGTTGAACTATTTCTTCGCTTGAGACAACTTTTAATTAGGTTCCACTTTACTATTAATTTTTTCTTAACTTATTAATTGAGCTCAGTGACTTCAATAAGTTGTACAGAAGCCTTGTTTTGGCCTTTCCGGCATCGCTGAATGTGGGCTGAGTAGCCATGTAAGGTTGTACTATACTAGGCTTTTTTTCAACATCAGCAATGCAACTGGGCCGACAGTTGTACACAATCCGGGTGAACTTGTTATTCTCCGCCCTGTTGGGTTGCAAATCTTTCCTAGGAGGAGGGATGCATTAGGCTTAACAAGAAAATGGCATGTAAGAAATAATAAATGGGATGTAATTACAAAAACTGGGCAGTAACTATAAAAAAATGCACCAAACACATAATTAGTTTATAGAATATTACTTTTGGATTTTGAAAATTTTAATTTGTCAATTGTTGTGCGCACAATGTTTCTTTGGAATTTTATGTAATACAAATTTATATTGAAATTGTATTTAATATGACTAGAAACTTCGGGATAAAAATATTTAGGATCCCATCAAAATGTGGGAAATTTTTTTTGAATTCTGTTTTGAACGGTTGGTTGAAATTATTAATCGTTGTCCTAGCTAGAAAATAGGTTGTACGTTTAACAAACTGTAAATGAGCTGTAGTAAATTCCATTAGAATTCAAAAATGGGCTGTACATTCTTACAAATCGCAAATGGGCTATAAGTTCTCTGCCACACACTAGTGGGCCTACTAAGTTGATGCGTCCCCTAAAAAAGTAAGTTGGACGCGTATGCAAGGCTTTGTCAACTTATAGTCAACAAACGGTTCTAGCAGCAGTGTCCGTTGGATGTCCATCCAACGGATGTCGTGCTTCTTCTTCAATCTCGGATATTCTAGCTTCAGCCGCCCAAAAAATGATTCCTCCCCCTGACATCTGGGGCGCACCATTTCGCAGGCTAACCTGTGGGCCTACTAAGTTGACGCATACCAAGGGCTTTGTCCACTTAGTCATTATAAACCATTCTAGCTGCAGTAACCGTACGATGTCTATCCAACGGCCGTCGTGATTCTTCAACCTCTGGTCTTCTTGCTCCAGCCGCCCAAAGCAGCGCCGGTCATGCCGCCTGCTCCTGCTTGCCATGGCTGGTTGTGCTGCCGCGGACGCCTCACCGCCCCCTACCACTCCCACCGCTGGCCAGGCCCTGTGGCGATGACATCCTCACACCACAGCCGAACCAGTGAACCCCCGTACTCCTCTCTATGTGGGCATCCACTGCCGCGTCTTCCCTGGCTCCGCGTCATCCCCTTCCTAGGCCACGCCGTCGTCCACCACCTTGGTTCTCTCAGCACGGCGTGGTCAATGTGGTCAACGAACGACTTCCATCGGAAGAGTACTATACGTGGAGAGGCTGACAGCTGGGTCCATGGCCGCAGCAAGGAAGTGCGTCCTTATTACACGGAAAATAATGATTCCTCCACCTGACAGCAGGGGCAAACCGGATGGGCCACCGTATTTCACGAGAAAAATGATTCGCCCCGCTGACTGCTGGGACCCACCAGCTAGATCTTCACACGCAAGGAAGTGCCTGACAGTCGGGACCCACCTGGTCGAAGCGTACATAGCATTGTCATTCTGGTCGCGAACGTGTACGTACATACTGGTCAATGTAGAGGCGCGCACATAGCATGTACACGTACGTACAGCGGCCAGGGTGCAAGAATGTAAATACGGGCACGTACGTCAATACGAGTGGGGTCTCGAACACCTACTCGCGCATACACACGGCTAGGGTAGGTGTACATGGCTGACTCAGAACGGAGAAGCTATGCCGTCATCATGTTCATGGGGAGGAAACCGGCTGGGTCGGAATGGAATGTGTCATCGTGTTCATTGGGAGCCAACCGGCTTGGACGGAACTGCCGATGGAAACGAGGCCTGGCGTACCGCAGAACGGAGGAAACGATCTTGTGTTCGACCAACCATGGTCGAAATGGGATCATGTTTATCGGGAGGGGTCTGGCGTACCGCAAAACGGAGGAAACGGACCTCCTACGGTGGAAACGGGGTCCTGTTGATCGAGAGGGGTGTGACATAACGCAAAGCGGGGGAAACGGACTTGTGTTAGAGCGCTACAGTCGAAACGGGGGTCCTATTCATCAGGAGGGGTGTGGCGTGCCGCAAAAGGGGACTCCACGAGATACTAGTCATCTCCATCGTCGACTGCCTCCACGGGCTATAGTTCATCCACCATTGACCCCCTCCAGCCTCCACCTGCGAGTGTTCATCCACGGGCTCCTATTCATCCAGCCTCCACCGCGCGCTCCTCCACCGGCTACTGTTTCAACCAGCCCTCTCCACGGGCTCCTGTTCATCCAGCCTCCACCGCGCGCTCCTCCACCGGCTACTATTTCAACCAGCCCTCTCCACGGGCTACTGTTCATCCAGCCCTCCACCGGCTACTGTTCATCCAGCCCTCCACGGGGTCATGTTCATCCAGCCCTCCACGGGGTCATGTTCATCCAGCCCTCCATGGGGTCCTGTTCATCCAGCCTGCCACGGGGTCCTGTTCATCCACCGTCTCGATCGATCGGGGTACTGTTCATCCAGCAGCAACGGCCTCTACTATCACGAGGTCCTGTTCATCCAGCCCTCCACGGGGTCCTATTCATCCACCGGCTCGATCGATCGGGGTATTGTTCATCCAGCGGCAACGACCTCTACTACCACGGGGTCCTGTTCATCCAACCCCCACCGGGAACCGTTCATCCACCCCCCCAACAACACTCACTGTTCATCCAGAGGCAGCACGATCGGCTTCAGTTAGCAGCAATAGCGAAGGAATCACTCGGGTTCAGTTAACAGCAAGGGATAGACCGATCGCTCGGGTTCAGTAACGCGTAGACTGCAGTGCAATCGCTTGGGTTCAGTTAGAGCCCAACGCCTCGCACACACGCACGTACATACGAGAGAAACACGCATTGCTCGGCCCCTGACCACCCACCGTAACCAGGAACTCCCCGATATTTTCCTTGCCCTCGCTTCTACCACGGTTTTTCCCGTCATGGACAGCTCAAAGAATGTCATGCAGCTGCATCTCCGCCCACCCAGGATGAAAAGCCCATTTTCTGTCATGATTTTTTGTCATAGAAGTAGGACCCCACCACATCTATGATGATATTGAGTTTTGTCAGAATTATCCTCATAGAAGTGTCATAAGTATGACAGAAAAATAATTCGTTCGGCCCAAAATGTCACGGATGTGTCTTTTTTTGTAGTTTAGGTTCTACTTTAATTTGTTCACCGGGTTTAGGTGTTCTAATATAGATTTTGTTAACCACAGTAGAAACTTTAGCATGTTCCTTTATCCTAACAGGGAAATGTGGTTTCTCTATATAAGCAGAAGGAACAACTGGATCAACATTATAAAGTATAGTCTCTTCTTTAACTGGTATCGGTTCTTTAATTTCTTCTTTAATAGGTGGGTGATATTTAAACCACTTATCTTTAGGGAGTTCAACATGAGTAGAAAATGATTCACAAAAGGAGGGTACTATCTCAGAGTCAAGTCCACATTTAGTTCTAAACTTTTGAAAAGCATCGGTATCCATAAAAGATTTAACACAATCATACTTAAGTTTAATACCTGACTCTTTACCTTCTTCGAGTTCCCAATCTTCAGAGTTGCGTTTAATTCTTTCCAAAAGATCCCACCGGGAGTCAATAGACTTCTTCATAAAAGAACCAGAACAAGAAGTATCAATCATGGTTTGATCATTATGAGAAAGCCGAGCATAAAAGTTTTGGGTAATAATTTCTCTTGAGAGCTCATGATTGGGGCATGAATATAACATTGACTTAAGCCTCCCCAAGCTAGAGCGATAATTTCTCCTTCACGAGGCCAAAAATTATACATATAATTCTGATCATGATGAACTAGATGCATAGGATAAATTTTTTGGTGGAACTCCAATTTCAAACGATTCCAATTCCAAGATCCAATATCATCGCATAGCCTACACCATGCTAATGCTTTTCCCTTCAAAGATAAAGGTAAAACCTTTTGCATAACTTTATCTCCGGGTAAACCTGCAAGCTTGACCAATCCAAAAATTTGTTCCACATATCTCAAGTGCATATCAGGATGTTCGATTCCATCTCCTGCATAAGGATTAGCTAGTAGTTGTTCTATCATACCCAAAGGAATTTCATATTTTATATTTCTAGTAGGTGCAGTAGGTTGAGGGGTAGCTAATTGTGGTTCCGGATGAGGTGAAGATAGCCCGAACAAACCCCTCAAAGGATTGTTTTCCATAGTAACAAGTGATAATAAATTTCAGCACACTATATAAATGTCTCCTTACCAAATTCCACTTACCAAAGGCGCTTCACTCCCTGACAACGGCGCCAGAAAATAGCCTTGATGACCCACAAGTATAGGGGATCAATTGTAGCCCTTTTCGATAAGTAAGAGTGACGAAACCAATGAGGAGCAGAAGGAAATGACAAGTAGTTTTCAGTAAGATAATGTGTGCAAGTGCTGAAATTGTGAGTAGCGGAGTAGTTTAATAGCAAGATAATTTGTATCTAGCAAGTAATGATAGTAGTAACAAAAGTGCAGCAAGGTGATACGTCTCCAACGTATCTATAATTTTTGATTGTTTCATGCTCTTATATTATCAATCTTGGATGTTTTATATCATTTTATAGTCGTTTTATATCATTTTTGGTACTAACCTACTGACATAGTGCCAAGTGCCAGTTGCTGTTTTTCCATGTTTTTTACATCATAGAAAATCAATATCAAACAGAGTCCAAATGCCACGAAACTTTACGAAGATTTTTTATGGACCAGAAGGAACATAATGGGCCCTGGCTGCGCCTGGGGGGTGCCCCCATGAGAGCAGAACCCACCAGGGCGCGCTAGGAGGCCCAGGCTCGCCCTGGTGGGTTGTGCCTACCTCGGGTGTCCCCTGGACCGCCTCTTTGCTCTATAAATACCCCAATACTCCCAAAATCCTAGGGGAGTCGACGAAATATTGATCCAGCCGCCGCAGAGTCCAGAACCAGCATATCCAATCTAGACACCATCTCGGATGGGGTTCACCACCTCCATTGGTGCCTCTCCGATGATGCGTGAGTAGTTCTTTGTAGACCTTCGGGTCCGTAGTTAGTAGCTAGATGGCTTCCTCTCTCGCTCTATTGATTCTCAATACAATGGTGTCTTGGAGATCCAAATGATGTAACTCTTTTATGGTGTGTTTGTTGGGATCCGATTAACTTTGAGTTTATGATCAGATCTATCTTTTTATATCCATGAAAGTATTTGAGTTTCTTTGATCTCTTTTTATGCATGATTGCTTATAGCCTCATATTTCTTATCTGGTATTTGGGTTTTGTTTGGCCAACTTGATCTATTTATCTTGCAATGGGAAGAGGTGCTTTGTAGTGGGTTCGATCTTACGGTGCCTTATCCTGGTGACAGAAGGGGAACCGACATGTATGTATCCTTGCTAATAAGGATAAAACGATGGGGTCTATCTCTACATAGATAGATTTTGACATCATGTCATCGTTCTTATTGCATTACTCTGTTTCTTCATGAACGTAATACACTAGATGCATGCTGGAGAGCGGTCGATGTGTGGAGTAATAGTAGTAGATGCAGGCAGGAGTCGTTCTACTAATCTTGGACGTGATGCCTATGTAATGATCATTGCCTGGATATCATGATGAGTATTTTAAGTTCTATCAATTGCCCAACAATAATTCGTTCACCCACTGTTTGCTATTTTTCTCGTGAGAAGCCACTAGTGACACCTACGGCCCCTGGGTCTCTTTCTCATATTATTTGCCTTTGCGATCTACTTTTCCTTTGCTTTTATTTTCAGATCTACTAAACTAAAAACCCAAAAATACCTTGCTGCAATTTATTCTTATTTATTTCATTTGGCGTTCGATCTATCAATCTACTACAAATTTACCTCACGTATGTTTGCCTATCTTGAGGCGCTGTACCCCGGAAGGGATTGCCAACCCCTTTAAGACGTCAGCTTGTGAGAAGTTGTTATTTGTGTGGAGGCTCTGTTTACATTGTGTTGCTTGGTTCTCCTACTGGTTTGATAACCTTGGTTTCACATTTGAGGGAAATACCTACCTCCGCTGTGTTGCATCATCCCTTCCTCTTTGGGGAAATACCGACGTAGCTTCAAGCGCCATCACAAGGTAGCCCAATACTTTTGACGCAAAGGACAGGCCAAAACGGTTTCTTATGATAAGCAAAGCGTTCTTGAGGGTACACGGGAATTTCATCTACTCACTTTCATCATGTTGGTTTAATTCGTATTCAGTCCTTTGTTAATTTGACATGTGGGAGGACCAGTGCTTAGGTGTTGTTCTTACTTAAACAAACCTCCTACTTATGATTTGAAGGAAATATGCCCTAGACGCAAAAATAAAGTTATTATTTATTTCCTTATAATCATGATAAATGTTTATTATTCATGCTAGAATTGTATTAACCGGAAACATAATACATGTGTGAATACATAGACAAACAAAGTGTCACTAGTATGCCTCTACTTGACTAGCTCGTTAATCAAAGATGGTTATGTTTCTTAACCATGAACAATGAGTTGTTATTTGATTAACGAGGTCACATCATTAGTTGAATGATCTGATTGACATGACCTATTCCATTAGCTTAGCACCCGATCGTTTGGTATGTTGCTATTGCTTTCTTCATGACTTATACATGTTCCTATAACTATGAGACTATGCAACTCCCGTTTACCGGAGGAACACTTTGGGTACTACCAAACGTCACAATGTAACTGGTTGATTATAAAGGAGTACTACAGGTGTCTCCAAAGGTACATGTTGGGTTGGCGTATTTCGAGATTAGGATTTGTCACTTCGATTGTCGGAGAGGTATCTCTGGGCCCTCTCGGTAATGCACATCACATAAGCCTTGCAAGCATTACAACTAATATGTTAGTTGTGAGATGATGTATTACGGAACGACTAAAGAGACTTGCCGGTAACGAGATTGAACTAGGTATTGGATACCGACGATCGAATCTCGGGCAAGTAACATACCGATGACAAAGGGAACAACGTATGTTTTTATGCGGTCTGACCGATAAAGATCTTCGTAGAATATGTAGGAGCCAATATGGGCATCCAGGTCCCGCTATTGGTTATTGACCGGAGACGTGTCTCGGTCATGTCTACATTGTTCTCGAACCCGTAGGATCCGCAGGCTTAAGGTTACGATGACAGTTATATTATGAGTTTATGCATTTTGATGTACCGAAGGTTGTTCGGAGTCCCGGATGTGATCACGGACATGACGAGTAGTCTCGAAATGGTCGAGACGTAAAGATTGATATATTGGAAGCCTATGTTTGGATATCGGAAGTGTTCCGGGTGAAATCGGGATTTTACCGGAGTACCAGGAAGGTTACCGGAACCCCCCGGGAGCTAAATGGGCCATGATGGGCCTTAGTGGAAAAGAGAAGAGGCAGCCCTACATGGGCTGTGCGCCTCCCCCTTCCCCTAGTCCTATTAGGACTAGGAGAGGTGGCCGGCCCCCTCTCTCTCTTTTCCCCCTCCGCGAATCCTATTCCAACTAGGAGGATTGGGGGGGGAATCCTACTCCCAGAGGGAGTAGGACTCTCCTGGCGCACCCCTTGTGGCCGGCCAGCCTCCCCCCCTTTGGTCCTTTATATACTGATGTAGAGGCACCCTAGAACACACAAGTTGATCCACGTGATCTATTCCTTAGCCGTGTGCGGTGCCCCCAGCCACCATATTCCTCGATAATACTGTAGCGGAGTTTAGGCGAAGCCCTGCTGCTGTAGTGCATCAAGATCGTCACCACGCCGTCGTGCTGACGGAACTCTTCCCCGACACTTTGCTGGATCGGAGTCCGGGGATCGTCATCGAGCTGAACGTGTGCTCGAACTCGGAGGTGCCGTAGTTTCGGTACTTGATCGGTTGGATCGTAAAGACGTACGACTACTTCCTCTACGTCGTGTCAGCGCTTCCGCAGTCGGTCTGTGTTGGGTACGTAGACAACACTCTCCCCTCTCGTTGCTATGCATCACATGATCTTGCGTGTGCGTAGGAAATTTTTTGAAATTACTACGAAATCCAACAGTGGCATCCGAGCCTAGGTTATTTATGTTGATGTTATATGCACGAGTAGAACACAAGTGAGTTGTGGGCGATATAAGTCATGCTGCCTACCAGCATGTCATACTTTGGTTCAGCGGCATTGTTGGACGAGACGACCCGGACCAACATTACGCGTACACTTACGTGAGACCGGTTCCCCCGACGTGCTTTGCACATAGGTGGCTTGCGGGCGACTGTCTCTCCAACTTTAGTTGAACCAAGTGTGGCTACGCCCGGTCCTTGCGAAGGTTAAAACGGAGTCTATTTGACAAACTATCGTTGTGGTTTTGATGCGTGGGTGAGATTGGTTCTTGCTTAAGCCCGTAGCAGCCACGTAAAACTTGCAACAACAAAGTAGAGGACGTCTAACTTGTTTTTGCAGGGCATGTTGTGATGTGATATGGTCAAGGCATGATGCTGAATTTTATTGTATGAGATGATCATGTTTTGTAACCGAGTTATTGGCAACTGGCAGGAGCCATATGGTTGTCGCTTTATTGTATGCAATGCAATCGCGATGTAATGCTTTACTTTATTACTAAACGGTAGTGATAGTCGTGGAAGCATAAGATTGGCGAGACGACAACGATGCTACGATGGAGATCAAGGTGTCACGCCGGTGACGATGGTGGTCATGACGGTGCTTCGGAGATGGAGATCACAAGCACAAGATGATGATGGCCATATCATATCACTTATATTGATTGCACGTGATGTTTATCCTTTTATGCATCTTATCTTGCTTTGATTGACGGTAGCATTATAAGATGATCTCTCACTAAATTATCAAGAAGTGTTCTCCCTGAGTATGCACCGTTGCCAAAGTTCGTCGTGCCCAGACACCACGTGATGATCGGGTGTGATAAGCTCTACGTCCATCTACAACGGGTGCAAGCCAGTTTTTGCACACGCAGGATACTCAGGTTAAACTTGACGAGCCTAGCATATGCAGATATGGCCTCGGAACACGAAGACCGAAAGGTCGAGCGTGAATCATATAATAGATATGATCAACATAACGATGTTCACCATTGAAAACTACTCCATCTCACGTGATGATCGATTATGGTTTAGTTGATTTGGATCACGTGATCACTTGGAAGATTAGAGGGATGTCTATCTAAGTGGGAGTTCTTAAGTAATATGATTAATCGAACTTAAATTTATCATGAACTTAGTCCCTGATAGTATCTTGCTTGTTTATGTTGATTGTAGATAGATGGCTCGTGATGTTGTTCCGTTGAATTTTAATGCGTTCCTTGAGAAAGCAAAGTTGAAAGATGATGGTAGCAATTATACGGACTGGGTCCGTAACTTGAGGATTATCCTCATTGCTGCTCAGAAGAATTACGTCCTGGAAGCACCGCTAGGTGCCAGACCTGCTGCTGGAGCAACACCAGATGTTATGAACGTCTGGCAGAGCAAAGCTGATGACTACTCGATAGTTTAGTGTGCCATGCTTTACGGCTTAGAATCGGGACTTCAACGACGTTTTGAACGTCATGGAGCATATGAGATGTTCCAGGAGTTGAAGTTAATATTTCAAGCAAATGCCCGGATTGAGAGATATGAAGTCTCCAATAAGTTCTATAGCTGCAAGGTGGAGGAGAACAGTTCTGTCAGTGAGCATATACTCAAAATGTCTGGGTATAATAATCACTTGATTCAATTGGGAGTTAATCTTCCAGATGATTGCGTCATTGACAGAATTCTCTAATCACTGCCACCAAGCTACAAGAGCTTCGTGATGAACTATAATATGCAAGGGATGAACAAGACTATTCCCGAGCTCTTCGCAATGCTGAAAGCTGCAGAGGTAGAAATCAAGAAGGAGCATCAAGTGTTGATGGTTAACAAGACCACTAGTTTCAATAAAAAGGGCAAAGGGAAGAAGAAGGGGAACTTCAAGAAGAACAGCAAGCAAGTTGCTGCTCAGGAGAAGAAACCCAAGTCTGGACCTAAGCCTGAAACTGAGTGCTTCTACTTCAAGCAGACTGGTCACTGGAAGCGGAACTACCCCAAGTATTTGGCGGATAAGAAGGATGGCAAGGTGAACAAAGGTATATGTGATATACATGTTATTGATGTGTACCTTACTAGAGCTCGCAGTAGCACCTGGGTATTTGATACTGGTTCTGTTGCTAATATTTGCAACTCGAAACAGGGACTACGGAATAAGCGGGCACTGGCAAAGGACGAGGTGACGATGCGCGTGGGAAACGGTTCCAAAGTCGATGTGATCGCGGTCGGCACGCTACCTCTACATCTACCTTCGGGATTAATATTACACCTAAATAATTGTTATTTGGTGCCAGCGTTGAGCATGAACATTATATCTGGATCTTGTTTAATGCGAGATGGTTATTCATTTAAATCAGAGAATAATGGTTGTTCTATTTATATGAGTAATATCTTTTATGGTCATGCACCCTTGAAAAGTGGTCTATTCTTATTGAATCTCGATAGTAGTAATACACATATTCATAATGTTGAAGCCAAAAGATGCAGAGTTGATAATGAAAGTGCAACTTATTTGTGGCACTGTCGTTTAGGTCATATCAGTGTAAAGCGCATGAAGAAACTCCATACTGATGGACTTTTGGAACCACTTGATTATGAATCACTTGGTACTTGCGAACCGTGCCTCATGGGCAAGATGACTAAAACACCGTTCTCCGGTACAATGGAGAGAGCAACAGATTTGTTGGAAATCGTACATACTGATGTATGTGGTCCGATGAATATTGAGGCTCGTGGCGGATATCGTTATTTTCTCACCTTCACAGATGATTTAAGCAGATATGGGTATATCTACTTAATGAAACATAAGTCTGAAACATTTGAAAAGTTCAAAGAATTTCAGAGTGAAGTTGAAAATCATCGTAATAAGAAAATAAAGTTTCTACGATCTGATCGTGGAGGAGAATATTTGAGTTACGAGTTTGGTGTACATTTGAAAAACTGTGGAATAGTTTCGCAACTCACGCCACCCGGAACACCACAGCGTAATGGTGTGTCCGAACGTCGTAATCGTACTTTACTAGATATGGTGCAATCTATGGTGTCTCTTATAGATTTACCGCTCTCGTTTTGGGGTTATGCTTTAGAGACGGCCGCATTCACATTAAATAGGGCACCATCAAAATCCGTTGAGACGACACCTTATGAACTATGGTTTGGCAAGAAACCAAAGTTGTCGTTTCTTAAAGTTTGGGGCTGCGATGCTTATGTGAAGAAGCTTCAGCCTGATAAGCTTGAACCCAAATCGGAGAAATGTGTCTTCATAGGATACCCAAAGGAGACTGTTGGGTACACCTTCTATCACAGATCCGAAGGCAAGACATTCGTTGCTAAGAATGGATCCTTTCTAGAGAAGGAGTTTCTCTCGAAAGAAGTGAGTGGGAGGAAAGTAGAACTTGACGAGGTAACTGTACCTGCTCCCTTACTGGAAAGTAGTACATCACAGAAAATTGTTCCAGTGACACCTACACCAGTTAGTGAGGAAGCTAATGATAATGATCATGGAACTTCAGATCAAGATACTACTGAACCTCGTAGATCAACCAGAGTAAGATCCGCACCAGAGTGGTACGGTAAGCCTGTTCTGGAAGTCATGCTACTAGATCATGATGAACCTACGAACTATGAAGAAGTGATGGTGAGCCCAGATTCCGCAAAGTGGCTTGAAGCCATGAAATCTGAGATGGGATCCATGTATGAGAACAAAGTATGGACTTTGGTTGACTTGCCCGATGATCGGCAAGCAATTGAGAATAAATGGATCTTCAAGAAGAAGACTAACGCTGATGGTAATATTACTGTCTACAAAGCTCGACTTGTCGCGAAAGGTTTTCGACAAGTTCAAGGGATTGACTACGATGAGACCTTCTCACCCGTAGCGATGCTTAAGTCCGTCCGAATCATGTTAGCGATTGCCGCATTTTATGATTATGAAATATGGCAGATGGATGTCAAAACTGCATTCCTGAATGGATTTCTGGAAGAAGAGTTGTATATGATGCAACCGGAAGGTTTTGTCGATCCAAAGGGAACTAACAAAGTGTGCAAGCTCCAGCGATCCATTTATGGACTGGTGCAAGCCTCTCGGAGTTGGAATAAACGCTTTGATAGTGTGATCAAAGCATTTGGTTTTATACAGACTTTCGGAGAAGCCTGTATTTACAAGAAAGTGAGTGAGATCTCTGTAGCATTTCTGATATTATATGTGGATGACATATTGCTAATTGGAAATGATATAGAATTTCTGGATAGCATAAAGGGATACTTGAATAAGAGTTTTTCAATGAAAGACCTCAGTGAAGCTGCTTACATATTAGGCATTAAGATCTATAAAGATAGATCAAGACGCTTAATTGGACTTTCACAAAGCACATACCTTGACAAAATTTTGAAAAAGTTCAAAATGGATCAAGCAAAGAAAGGGTTCTTGCCTGTGTTACAAGGTGTGAAGTTGAGTAAGACTCAATGCCCGACCACTGCAGAAGATAGAGAGAAAATGAAATATGTTCCCTATGCTTCAGCCATAGGCTCCATCATGTATGCAATGCTGTGTACCAGACCTGATGTGTGCCTTGCTATAAGTTTAGCAGGGAGCTACCAAAGTAATCCAGGAGTGGATCACTGGACAGTGGTCAAGAACATCCTGAAATACCTGAAAAGGACTAAGGATATGTTTCTCGTATATGGAGGTGACAAAGAGCTCACCGTAAAAGGTTACGTTGATGCAAGCTTGGACACTGATCCGGATGATTCTAAATCGCAAACCGGATACGTGTTTACATTAAACGGTGGAGCTGTCAGTTGGTGCAGTTCTAGAGAAAGCGGCGTAGCAGGATCTACATGTGAAGCGGAGTACATAGCTGCTTTAGAAGCAGCGAACGAAGGAGTCTGGATGAAGGAGTTCATATCCGATCTAGGTGTCATACCTAGTGCATCGGGTCCAATGAAAATCTTTTGTGACAATACTAGTGCAATTGCCTTGGCAAAGGAATCCAGATTTCACAAAAGAACCAAGCACATCAAGAGACGCTTCAACTCCATCCGAGATCTAGTCCAGGTGGGAGACATAGAGATTTGCAAGATACATACGGATCAGAATGTTGCAGACCCGTTGACTAAGCCTCTTCCACGAGCAAAACATGATCAGCACCAAGGCTCCATGGGTGTTAGAATCATTACAGTGTAATCTAGATTATTGACTCTAGTGCAAGTGGGAGACTGAAGGAAATATGCCCTAGAGGCAATAATAAAGTTATTATTTATTTCCTTATAATCATGATAAATGTTTATTATTCATGCTAGAATTGTATTAACCGGAAACATAATACATGTGTGAATACATAGACAAACAAAGTGTCACTAGTATGCCTCTACTTTACTAGCTCGTTAATCAAAGATGGTTATGTTTCCAAACCATGAACAATGAGTTGTTATTTGATTAACAAGGTCACATCATTAGTTGAATGATCTGATTGACATGACCCATTCCATTAGCTTAGCACCCGATCGGTTGGTATGTTGCTATTGCTTTCTTCATGACTTATACATGTTCCTATAACTATGAGATTATGCAACTCCCGTTTACCGAAGGAACACTTTCGGTACTACCAAACGTCACAACGTAACTGGGTGATTATAAAGGAGTACTACAGGTGTCTCCAAAGGTACATGTTGGGTTGGCGTATTTCGAGATTAGGATTTGTCACTCCGATTATCGGAGAGGTATCTCTGGGCCCTCTCGGTAATGCACATCACATAAGCCTTGCAAGCATTACAACTAATATGTTAGTTGTGAGATGATGTATTACGGAACGAGTAAAGAGACTTGCCGGTAACGAGATTGAACTAGGTATTGGATACCGACGATCGAATCTCGGGCAAGTAACATACCGATGACAAAGGGAACAACGTATGTTGTTATGCGGTCTGACCGATAAAGATCTTCGTAGAATATGTAGGAGCCAATATGGGCATCCAGGTCCCGCTATTGGTTATTGACCGGAGACGTGTCTCGGTCATGTCTACATTGTTCTCGTACCCATAGGGTCTGCACGCTTAAGGTTACGATGACAGTTATATTATGAGTTTATGCATTTTGATGTACCGAAGGTTGTTCGGAGTCCCGGATGTGATCACGGACATGACGAGTAGTCTCGAAATGGTCGAGACGTAAAGATTGATATATTGGAAGCCTATGTTTGGATATCGGAAGTGTTCCGGGTGAAATCGGGATTTTAGCGGAGTACCGGGAAGGTTACCGGAACCCCCCGGGAGCTAAATGGGCCATGATGGGCCTTAGTGGAAAAGAGAAGAGGCAGCCCTACATGGGCTGTGCGCCTCCCCCTTCCCCCAGTCCTATTAGGACTAGGAGAGGTGGCCGGCCCCCTCTCTCTCTTTTCCCCCTCCGCGAATCCTATTCCAACTAGGAGGATTGGGGGGGGGGAATCCTACTCCCAGAGGGAGTAGGACTCTCCTGGCGCACCCCTTGTGGCCGGCCAGCCTCCCCCCCTTTGGTCCTTTATATACTGATGTAGAGGCACCCTAGAACACACAAGTTGATCCACGTGATCTATTCCTTAGCCGTGTGCGGTGCCCCCAGCCACCATATTCCTCGATAATACTGTAGCGGAGTTTAGGCGAAGCCCTGCTGCTGTAGTGCATCAAGATCGTCACCACGCCGTCGTGCTGACGGAACTCTTCCCCGACACTTTGCTGGATCGGAGTCCGGGGATCGTCATCGAGCTGAACGTGTGCTCGAACTCGGAGGTGCCGTAGTTTCGGTACTTGATCGGTTGGATCGTAAAGACGTACGACTACTTCCTCTATGTCGTGTGAGCGCTTCCACATCGGTCTGCGTTGGGTACGTAGATAACACTCTCCCCTCTCGTTGCTATGCATCACATGATCTTGCATGTGCGTAGGAATTTTTTTGAAATTACTACGAAACCCAACATGATTAACCCCACCGCAAGCATCCACAACTATGGGAAAAGTATTAAGAATAAATTCTAACCATAGCATTAAACTTTTGGATCCAATAGGTCCTTCATGAAATAGCGCATAAACTGGGGTTTAAGCTTCTGTCACTCTCGCAACCCATCAACTAATTGCTACTCCACAATGCATTCCCTTAGGCCCAAATATGTGAAGTGTCATGTAGTCGACATTCACATGACACCACTAAGGGAATCACATCATACATACTATGAAAATATCGAACACATATCAAATTCACATGATTACTTGCAACATGATTTCTCCCGTGACCTCAAGAACAAAGGTAACTACTCACAAATGATAAACATGATCATGATCAGAGGAGTATTAATTAGCATAATGGATCTGAACATATAATCTTCCACCAAATAAACCATATAGTAATCAATTACAAGATGTAATCAACACTACTAGTCATCCACAAGTACCAATCTATAGTTCCGGTAACAAGATTGAACACACGAGATGAACTAGGGTTTGAGAGGAGATGGTGTTGTTGAACATGTTGATGGAGATTGCCCTCCCCAAGATGCGAGAGTTGTTGGTGATGATGATGACGATGATTTCCCCCTCTGGGAGGGAAGTTCCCCCGGCGGAATCACTCCGCCGGAAGGCAAAAGTGCTCCTGCGCAAGTTCTGCCTTGAGAAGGTGGCGCTCCAATATGAAAGTGCTCCTCTCATCTTTTCTAGGTCAATAATTCTTAAATATTCCATAAAAAATCTCCGTGAAGTTTCAGCTTGTTTGGAGTTGTGCAGAATAGGCAGCCTGACGTAGCTTTTCCAGGTCCAGATTTCCAGCTACCAGAATTCTCCCTCTTTGTGTATACCTTGCATATTATGAGAGAAAAAGGCATTAGAATTACTCCAAAAAGCATTATTATGTATAGAACATTATAAATAACAGTAAGAAAACATGATGCAAAATGGACGTATCAGGTCTCCATAAAATCCTCAAACTTGAGGTTCTTCTTGTTCACCACTCAGACATTCCTCAACTTTTGTTCATCCACGTTCTTGCAATGAACACGGACGAGTGACAGCGCGACATCAGCACCACTCTGGGCGGCGGATTCCTTCCAAGCCTTCACCTGAGCGGGAACATCATTCAGCCGCATCAGGATTGACTCGAGGTCCTTCTGAGTCTCTTCGCCTGGCTGCAACTACTCGTCAATCCAACCTGTCGTGCCTTTCACCCGAGTGATGAATCCCTATGCATTCTCCAGGCGGTCTTCAAGCTAGAGGATGGCAAGGGCGGCGTTGTCAACAACAAGCGACCTAGCGGGATCCAGATCCCTCTCAATCCTCTACAGCTCTAGTTCCTTGTTGTAACAATGCTCTTCGTCAAGAAGGATAATCTGTCAGCATATGATCAAAGAAAATTTGGCATTATGCGGATTTCACTCGGCTGAAAAAGAACTTACCAGTGAGCTTCTCACTAAACTCTTCATAGACGTCTTCGATATGCTTCTCCAGGACATCCTTCTTGTCTGTTAGCTGGGTGACCTTCTCGTCCAGCTTGGCCTTCTCTTGGGCAAAGAACTCGGCAATAGCCTTGAGGTTCTTGATTTCCTCCTCTAACTTGCCGACTGAAGCCAGCTTCTCATCGGTAAGCTTGGCCTTGGTCTTCGCTTCCTTCTGAGCCAGGGCTATGTCCTTGTCCTTGTTCTCCAGTGCCTGATTCATGGATTCTAAATAAATAGAAGTCCCGAGCCTTAGTATGAGTTGAGCATTCTCGCTACGAACATCTGTTAGGGCGAAATGATTTGGATCAAAGGGGATAACTTACCTCCCATGGCCTTCTTCTCCTGCTCTAGTCAGGCGCTCTTGAGTTTCTCAGCCTCCAAGTCAAGTCGAAGGGCTGTCATCTCCTTCTCCATCATGGCATAGTGGGATCCCATCTCACAAGTCCTCTGCAACATACAAAAAATAGTCAGACGGAAGATCTTGAAGGAAAACCAACAGCAGCAACTCAAGAGCATCCGGGCAGGCACCACTGGAAGGAACAAATTAGACCAGAACCAGATCTTGAAGTACTCTTGGTACCGAGTGGAACAAGCTCGATCAATACCACATCCTAAAGTACCCTCCGATCTATCTTCACTCGACTGACTCAGTGTCGGCAATGATGAAGATCGAGGACAACAAGACAAGATGATCCAGTTCACTCGGTTGACTCCTGAGTCGGTGATGAAGAAGATTGAGGACAACAACACTAGATGACCTACTCCATTCGGTTGACTCCTGAGTCAGTAACGAGTGTCTTAGGGCGCCCCAGACGCCTAATGACAAGTTCTAAAGACCACCACCGATTGCCAGCAATCAATGGCGGCCTCGGGTACTACACCCAGTGGGTGCACTCAGCGTGCCCCCACTGGAAGTGACTCGTTGATGGATCTAACACTACTGCAGGATGCTGCTAACGCGACACTACGATCAGAGACCCTTCGATGAAACTGTGTGTGATGCAATAATCACAAATAGTGGTGTAAAAAACCATCAAAAAAGGTGAAAAATGTTTGCGATGACGAATGCATCAAACATGGTTCAGATTTTAGTTGCATGTGTGATGTAGGGCATACGGTTTAGTTCAATTAACTATTTGCGATGAGGAGGAACAAAAGAAACGGGCAACCTGATGAAGGTGTGTGCGATATACAGCATACAATTCACTCGGATGAACTGTTTGTGGTTAGGCAACACAAAAGAAATGGTTAGCCAGATCAAGGTGTGTGCGATATACGGCATGCGGTTCACTCGGATGAACTTTTTGCGTTGAGACAAGAGAACAGAAATGGTTCAATATAACAAGATGTGTGTGATACGCCACAAACAGGCCTATAATCAGAAATGTGTGCGAAGACCGATAATAACACAGACGATTGCTGCTAATAAGACGTGTGTGTTGTGCGATGGGATTGCATACATAACAACAACATATATATACACACACTTATAAGGACATGATTGCATAACCAAATTAAACATCCACTTACATAGGTGGTTACTACAACCATGGCATTTGCACACACCAAAGTAAACTATTACATGCATAATTACATAGGTGCCTACTATACACATGACATTTCCACACACCAAAGTAAACTATATATTACATGCATGATTAACTAGGATAAACGATCATCTGATCATCATCTACTTCTTGTGACGCTTCCTCTGGTTGTGGCTCGATCTGACCTCGTCGATCTCCGTAACAAGGCACTTCCTCATGTCAACGATTCGCATGTGGATCTTGTAGCATGTGTACACGCTCTTGGCAACGAACTTGAGGTGAGGTTTATCCAGTTGCCGCATCCAGGCCCCGTGCCAGGATACGGCACATGTTCTGTTGGCTTCCTGCTTCATCTTTTTGTAGTATGGGTCGATGATGGCAGAGGCGAGTTCAATCAGGGAGTCCCTCCTCATGCTGCTCCAGACCCTGTAGTGCTCACGAATTTCGACAAGGTTCTGGCAGGCCAAGCCCGTAACCCTAAGCGCTTTTACATCATCGGTGGTTTCCACCATGGTGAACTTGTAGTCGGTGTTGTTGACAAACCTGGTGAAATGGTCGCAAGGATCTGTGTCCATGAAGTAGTGGTAGATGAGGACATGATGGCGCATGCACAACTGGACGACGGCAACCTTCTGATCTATGTTGGGATGACCGACGGTGTACTGGAGGTCAACGCCGACCACCTTGTACTTGTCTCGAGCAAGCAACTGCTCAACGATGTTGATGTAGTCATCCACCACGGCCGGGTCGATGGTGTACACCACCAAGAGATCCATCTCCCTCGTGTGGGTCTCCACTTCATGCTCGCCAAACTCCATTGGAGCGCCTCTAGACATCCCCTCTCTATGTGTCGTCGTGGGTGTGCTTGTTGTGTTGTGGGGTGCGATCAAAAGGTTGAAGAAACTAAGGTTATAATGGCCGCAAGAATTAAAGGGGAAGCCAAATGGCCTAGAATATTGGCAGGACCTGATAGCAGTTCTAATTTGCAGCACGTAACTCCATCATGCTGCACGTAACTGTATCGCGTGGCAACGCGCGCGGCGCCACCGCATGCATATGGGGCCCCTGATACGTCTCAAACGTATCTCTAATTTTTGATTGCTTCATGCTATTATATTATCTATTTTGGATGTTTTATATACATTAATATGATTTTTATATGATTTTTGGGACTAACCTATTAACCTAGAGCCAAGTGCCAGTTTTTTGTTTTTTCCTTGTTTTAGAGTTTGGCAGAGAAGGAATACCAAACGAAGTCCAAACAGAATAAAACTATCGTGATGATTTTTCTTGGACCAGAAGACACTGAGGAGACTTGGAGTGCAAGTTAGAGGAGCCTCGATGCGGCCACAAGGGTGGAGGCCACGCCCCCCGACCTTATGGGCCCCCTCGTAACTCTCACGACCTAATTCGTCCTCCTATATATAGTCTTATACCCAAAAACATCCAGGGGAGCCACGAAACCACTTTTCCACCATCGCAAACTTCTGTACCCGTGAGATCCCATCTTGGGGCCTTTTTCGGCATCCTGCCAGAGGGGGAATCGATCACGGAGGGCTTCTCCATCAACAACATTGCCTCTCAGATGAAGCGTGAGTAGTTTACTTTAGATCTACGGTTCCATAGCTATTAGCTAGATGGCTTCTTCTCTCTATTTGATTCTCAATACAAAGTTCTCCTTGATGTTCTTGGAGATCCATTCGATGTAATACTCTTTTGCGGTGTGCTTGCCGAGATCTGATGAATTGTGGATTTATGATCAACTTATCTATGAATATTATTTGAATCTACTCTGAATTCTTATATGCATGATTTGATATCATTGCAAGTCAATTCAAACTATCGATTTGGTTTGGCCAACTAGATTGGTTTTTCTTGCAACAGGAGAAGTGCTTAGCTTAGGGTTCAATCTTGCGGTGCTCGATCCTAGTGACAGAAGGGGAACCGACACGTATTGTATTGTTGCCATCGAGGATAACAAGATGGGGTTTTCATCATACTGCTTGAGTTAATCCCGCCACATCATGTCATCTTGCTTAATGCGTTACTCTATTCTTATGAACTTAATAATATAGATGCAGGCAGGAGTCGGTCGATGTGTGGAGTAATAGTAGTAGATGCAGAATCGTTTTGGTCTACTTGACACGGACGTGATGCCTATATTCATGATCATTGCCTTAGATATCATCATAACTTTGCAATTTTCTATCAATTGCTCGACAATAATTTGTTCACCCACCGTAATAACTTCTATCTTAAGAGAAGCCTCTAGTGAAACCTATGGGCCCCGGGTCTATTTTACATCAAATTAGTTGGTCGTCAAATTGCCAATTTCTGTCGTTGTTCCCTTACTTTGCAATCATTTACTTTCCGTTCCATAAACCGAAAATACCAAAAATATTACTTTACCGATTACCCATCTCTATTAGATCTCACTTTGTGAATAACTGTGAAGGGATTGACAACCCCTTTGTCGCGTTGGTTGCAAGTTGGTGTTTGTTTGTGTAGGTATTCAGTGGCTTATTGCGTAGTCTCTTACTGGATTGATACCTTGGTTCTCAAAACTGAGGGAAATACTTACGCTACTTTGCTGCATCACCCTTTCCTCTTCAAGGGAAAAACCAACGCAAGCTCAAGAGGTAGCAACCTCCGACGTGATCGTGCGCACGCCCAACCACTGGCAGAGCGCGCGCGGAGGGAGGCGAGCAGAGTGCTCCGCCGTCGCCTTAACGGCGAGCAACCATATATATGCATATAGCAGTTGAACATGCAAGGAAAAGTTGTCCACAAGCCGAGCGCGCCGACGTACGCGAGCAAAGGGCACTGTGGTGCCTAACAGCGAGCACACCGCGCTGCGCGCCCAACGGTGAGCAGAGTTTGCCGAGGGACGCGAGCAGAGGTCGGCACAGTGATACCTGGCAAATAAGATGAACTGTGCGAGCAATGTCAGAGACATCAAGCACGAGTCAGACTAGAGTTGCGTGTGCAATACATGGCAAACAGTTGATCCAGCCGAGCTAATTGTGATGGAATAAGCCGTGTGTATTGTGGGCAAACGCTTGCTGGAAACTATGTTCAAATACAAATCCAACGATATAATCTTTGGCGACATGCATTCATATTTTATTAGTTAAATCCTACTTATAAACCAGGAAGGGGGTATAGTAGGTAATTAAATCGCAAAAGTTTTTTCATTAACCGTATGTGTACGTGTCCTTCCGTCCTCCTCTCGCATGACTTGTCACCCCGCTACCACAGACGGCTTACAACACAAGCTTGTGCAGCGTGCGGGGACATTCTTTTGGCCAAATTGTGGCTCGAAGTGGCGCCAATGAATCGTCGGTGAGCCCGTTCCTGCGCAAGCTTCCTGCCTGACTCGGTGAAATCCCCCAAAACCCAAATGCTTACCGGCCTACTATATAAACCCTCACGGCTAGCGAGTCCAGCGTCGCATTTCCCCCTCCCTCCCTGTAGCTTATCTCATCTGCTTCTCCCACAATCGCCAATGGCAACGGTCCGTCGTTGTCGCTCAGCCACTCCGCCGTCATCAGTCGATAGCTCTAGTTGGGAGGCTACACCCTGGCGGTGGCGCAGTCCCCGGGGTAGTGTAGTGCGCGTGGCGTCCCTGTTGGGTGTGCACGGAACACCTACCACACGCTCCGCCACCGCTGCCCGATTGCAGCTGTTGCCGGCTGCCGTTGCTGCCACACCACTCTCGAAAGCTAGGGCCATCGCTCGCTCCGCCGCCGCGGCCCAAAGGCGGGAGGTGACCGTCGTGGCCGCCACTCCAGTGCCGGCCATCACCCGCTCTGCCACCGTTGCCCGAAGGCGTGAGGTGGTGGTCGTGGTCGTCACCCCATCGTCGGCCTCCATGGCCGCCAACGCACCGTCGACCGTCGGGATCATCACTCGCTGCGCTACCGCTGCCCGAAGGAGGGAGGAGGAGGTGGAGGCCCGCACGTGCGTCAGCGACCTTGCGCGCTACATTGAGTTCCTGCGGGAGGAGGAGGAGGAGCGCCTCATCGAGAACGCAAAGAGCCTTACCGCAGCCATGGCCGCAACACACGCCGGGGCAGAGGCGAGGAATTGGGAGATCTACGAGAAGTCCGGCCGCTTCGAGAGGGGTCATCTGGAGCAGCAGGGGGCGTTCGAGCTGGTGAGCATCGCTGAACAATCAGCAGTGACAGGCACCATATTGCAGTTGTCCAGCTCGTCAGTAGGCTCCTCCTCCTTCTCTACCTCTTACTGAGCGCGCTCCACAGAGGAGTGGCTACCGGAAGTAGTACAAAGCCACTCCGTAGTAGTAGTATTTAGGGGCTATTTTGTTCAGTTCATCTGACTATAGATGTGGTGGAACTATACAACGTACTTAAAATTAGCTAGTATATATAGTTGCACTAGCTATTTCAGTATGTGGTTGGCAACAAGTGGGGAAAAGTTTGGTCGGTTCAGTTATCGAGTTGAACTATTTGTATAAATTAAGAACGACTACTTAATCTATGAATGAAATCTATGCTTAGTTACTAAATTTTAGTTGCAAAATTAGAGAGTTCTAGTGATTTTTAGTTGCATATTTTAACAAATCGCAGTGTTACAAGGATTGACAAATGGCAATGTTACTGGATGAACAAATGTCAATCTTTCCAGTTTGACAAAGGGCAACATACCCAATATGACAAATGCAAATCTTACCAAATTGTTTGTACGTGGTTGCACATGGGGCATCCAAAACAACCGTTTGCGTTGAAGGGATGCACAAATCCTACGCTGCGAATTTTCCCTCGACTTAAGGGGGAAGACCATAGCTCTCACTTTGCATATGGGTGTTCTATCTAAAACGTTTGCAATCAAGAGATGCAGAAATCCTGCTCGGTACATTTTCTCTTGGCTTCCTGGGGAAGCTGTCGGTTTGCATCCGGGTGTTCTAACTAAAACATTTGCGATCAAGAGCAGCACAAATCCTGCTCGACACATTTTCCCTTGGCTTCCTAGGGAAGCTGTCGGTTTGCATACGGGTATTCTAACTAAAACGTTTGCGATGAGTGTTTTATATTTAAAAACCATATTAAACTGTGGCTTGCGCGCCATTAATGGAGAGGATGCGAGCAAGGCGGGCGGCCATGGAAGTCAAAGGGCTCGCTTCCCGGTGAGCCTACACAGCGTACAGCTCACACGCTTCCTGGTGAGCCTCCGCATTGGAGTACAGCTCGCATGCCTCCCGTTTAGTCAACCACTCAAGCACCTATCCGCAGGGAATCTCCTAGCCATTAAAAGAGTGAGGCGTGGCGTCACGTGAATGGTTAACATAACACACACGATTTAAATTATACAAAAACGTTTGAGATGTTACAGTGGTAGCTATTTGTTTCAAAATGCCTTTGTTGGCTGTTATTCGAGTGCGCCTTCTCTCAAAATGGAGAAGAAAAATACGACAACATGTCGAGTGCCATTCCATGATATCATGCCAAGTTTCATCAATTTCATATGAGTTTTGGATTTACTAGAATTTAAAAACAAAGTATCTCAACGTTTTGCCGGCAATCAACAGTGCCCTGGTGTTTGAAATTCATTCTCATTTCTTGCATGGGACCTAAGCATGCACCCAAGGACACAGATTTGATTTTTCAACCAATTTATATGCACTGGAGCATGTGCATGTAGTTCAAATTTGAATTATCCATATAAAATGCCTAGAAACCCAGTTAATGTATAAAAATGTCCAAACAAACCCCCGAAAAATTCCAAAATTTAACAAAACACTCTTGTTGTTCTATGTTGACACTAGAAATTTTTTGAAAGCAATAAGAGGCAACGGATATCGTTTCGTCCCTAAAGTTGACACGTTCCCCATCAAAACCATCACGCTTGTTGTGAGAAGCTCTGGTTTGCAAGAAGCTTATACCCAAACCTGCCCCAAATGGGACAAAAATTTTACCATGGCATGTTGATGCCGCTCCATGATAGCATGCCAAGTTTCATGAATTTCAGACTGGTTTTGGATTTACTAGAATTTAAAAACCAGGTATCTCAATGTTTGCGACCCAGTGACGGTGGCAGGATGTTTGACATTCATTCCCATTTCTTACATGGGACCTAAGCATGCAATCAAGGACACAAATTTCATTTTTCAACCAATTTATACGCAATGGAGCACGTGCATGTAGCTCAAATTTGAATTATGCATAGAAAATTCCTAGAAAACCCAATTAATGTATAAAATGTCCAAGCGAACCCCAAAAAATTCCAAAATTTAACACAACACTCTTGTTGTTCTATGTTGACACTAGAAATTTTTTCAAAGCAATAAGAGGCAACATATATCGTTTCGTCCCCAAAGGTGGCACGTTCCCTACCGAAATCATCACGTTTGTTATCAGAAGCTCTAGTTTGTGAGAAGCTTATACCCAAACCTACTCCAAATGGGACAATTTTTTTACCATGGCATGTTGATGACGCTCCATGATAGCATGCCAAGTTTCATGAATTTCAGACGAGTTTTGGATTTACTAGAATTTAAAAACCAGGCATCACAATGTTTGCGGCCGAGTGACGGTGGCAAGGTGTTTGAAATTCATTCCCATTTCTCACATGGGTCCTAAGCATGCACCCAAGGAGGTAGATTTTATTTTTCAACCAATTTGTATGCACTGGAGCATGTGGATGTAGTTCAAATTTGAATTATGCACATAAAAGCCAAGAAGATCCAGTTAATGTATAAAAATGTCCAAACGAACCCCAAAAAATTCCAAACGAACCCCAAAATTATGCACACACTAGAAAAAGCAATAAGAGGTAACAGATATCATTTCATCCCCAAAGGTGGCACGTTCCCTACCCAAACCATCACACTTGTTGTGAGAAGCTCTGGTTTGTGAGAAGCTTATACCCAAACCTGCTCCAAATGGGACAGAATTTTTACCACGGCGTGTTGATGACGCTCCATGATAGCATGCCAAGTGTCATGAATTTCAGACGAGTTTTGGATTAATTAGAATTTAAAAACCAGCAATCTCAATGTTTGCGGCCGAGTGATGGTGGAAGGGTGTTTGACATTCACTCCCATTTCTTGCAAGGGATCTAAGCATGCAACCAAGGACATAGATTTAATTTTTCAACCAATTTATACGCATTGGAGCATGTGCATGTAGTTCAAATTTGAATTATGCACATAAAATGCCTAGAAAACCCAGTTAATGTATAAAAATGTCCAAACGAACCCCGAAAAATTCCCGGTGGGGGGTTGGATGAACATGACCCCATGGTAGTAGAGGCCGTTGCCGCTGGATGAACAGGACCCTGATCGAGCCAGTTGGGGGTGGATGAACAGGACCCCGTGCATTGCTGGATGAACAGGACCCCGTGGAGGGCTGGTTGAACACTAGCTGGTGGAGGGCTGGATGAACAGTAGCCCATGGAGGGGTGGTTGAACAGGACCTCGTGGAGAGGGCTGGTTGAACAGTAGCCGGTGGAGGAGCGATGGAGGCTGGATGAACATAATCCCGTGGATGAACAGTCGTAGGTGGAGACTGGAGGAGGTCGACGGTGGATGAACAGTAGCCCGTGGAGGCTGGAGGAGGTCGGCGGTGGAGACGAACAATATCCCGTGGAGTCTCGTTTTGTTGTACAGCACACCCCTCCTGATGAACTGGACCCTCGTTTCGACCGTATCGCTCCAACACAAGTCTGTCTCCTCCATTTTGCGGTACGCCACACCCCTCCCGATCAACAGCACCCCGTTTCGACCATAGGAGGTCCAAGAGAAGTCTGTTTCCACCGTTTTGCGGTATGCTAGCCACCTCCCGATGAATAGTATCCCATTTCGACCGTGGTTGGTCGAACACAAGGCCGTTTCCTCTGTTCTGCGGTACGCCAGGCCTCGTTTCGATCGGCTGTTCCAGCCAAGCCGGTTGGCTCCTGATGAACACGACGATGACACAGTTTCTCCGTTCCGACCAAGCCATGTACATGAGCCCTGGCCGTACGTATGCACGAGTAGGCGTTCGAGACCCCGCCCGTAAGTACGTACGTGGCCGTATTTACTTTCTTGCAACATGGCCGCTGTACGTACGTGTACATGCTACGTGCGCGCCTCTACTACGACATGTGCGCACCTATACTACGACACATGCCCTTCCTTACACGGCCACGGTTCATCGCTGCAGCCCGCAGACAGACCGATGGACAAATATGTAGGTATACGTTCGTGACCAAAATGACAACGCTACGTATGCTCATTCGGTAAGCCAAGATTATAGGGCCACATGTCCGCAACGGCATTATCTTTCGCTTGTTCACCGATACTTGTTGAGGACACGGAGGTTTTAGCACAGGTCCTCCTGTGCTGGTAGCTCCTCCTCCATTAGGGTGTCGAAGTGCGGCCGCACCTGCTCTATGGTGAACTGTAATGCCCCGGATACAACTTTCCATGTTTGTAACTACGACTCTTGCCAATTCGGCTTTATGTTATGAAATTCCCTTCATGGTTGGGTTTTGTATTTCGTTTGTGTTTCGTTCATGTCATGCATTTCATATCATGTCATCATGTGAATCGCATTTGCATTCGTGTTCGTCTCATGCATCCGAGCATTTTCCCCGTTGTCTGTTTCGCAATCCGGCACTACAACATGCACCCGGCACACCCCTCTTGTCTCTATTAATGAGCGGGAGTTAAATGTTCTCATAATGGGCCGATATTTGTCAAGTGGCCTTGGTACACCACCGGTAGACCGCCTGTCGAATTTCGTTCCATTTGGAGCCCGTTTGATACCCCAACGGTTAACCGAGCAACAGCAAAAGCCCGTTGTGTGTTGCGGCCCAACGCCCCTCCAAAATAGCCCCAATAACCCATCTAAACCATCTCCATGTCCTCCGTCGTCGGATCACGATCGTGTGGGCGAAAACCGCACCTCATTTCGACACTCTAAACTCCACCTACCTATAAATATGTGATCCCCTCTGTTTTTCGCGTAGATGAAACCCTAAATTTCATCCCCCGCCGCCACCGGACACGTCCGCCCCTGCCGGAAAAAATCGCCACCGCCCCGTAGCCAACCGGGACACGCCACGTGGCAGCACGGCCACCGCGCGTGCCGCCAGCCCGTAGGGCCCGTGCCAGGCCCGCCCGGGCCCGAACGGCCGCCGCCGGGCCCAAGCGCCCGCGCTGCTCGTGCCTCCCTCCGCCCGCGTCCTTCTTCGGTGACCGGCCGCCGCCAGCCGCCGCTAGCGCCCAACGCCGCCGGCCGTTGCTCCATGGCCGTGCGCCGATACCGCCCTCTGGTCGCACCGGAGCTCGCCGCCGCCCTGTCGCGCCGCCCCGCCGCCCAACTACCTCCGCCCGGCGTTGCTGCTCGTCGGCGCGCCGCCAACTGCCGCCCTCGCCGCAGATCCGGTCGGGCCGGAGCATATACGGCCGCCCCGGACCTCCCCGGCCACCGCCCACGCCTCCACCGGTCTCTTTTCGTCGGAGCTCCTCGTCGCCGGATCCGGGGAAGATGGACCAGATCCACCAAGTCCTTGAACCAAACGCCTCCCCGCCGTACCGGAACGTCCCCGTCCCGTTGACTTTTCGGAGGGTAAAATTCCACTAAGTCCTTGAACTCCCTAATATTTTCATGCCTCCTTCATCATGCCACATCTTGTTGCTCGGTGCTCTGAATCGTGCGTACGATATGTCAAATTGTTCATCTCGTTGAGATCTTCATGTTAGTAGTATTTACATGCATGTTACTGTCTATCATGATGCCATTTTCATTTATGCAAGAGTGCTATAAAATGTTAACTACTGGTACTTATTAGATCATGGTGTTTTGTCATTTTTGTGGCATTTGACGTGTGCATTATATGAACATGAGGCCTACATGTGTTTTGAACTACAACGTGCCATCTTTACAGAGATGCAAATCTTGTATTTTTGTGATCTATGTGGTGACTAGCACAAGCATGAAAACTAGGCTCCGTGATGTTGCTGTTTTTAGGGACTTAGGATTTTGCTAAGTATTTTTCTAGCTGTTATTTTGATGCCATGTAAACTTGATGCTACATTGAGATCCATGCTTAGTTTGAGATACTTCATTAAGGATGTTTTCATCATGTAGTTATGCACTATACATTCATGCCCCTGGTTGCAATGATGGAGTGAACAAGAATGTCTTTTTCTTGCCATGCGTTTGCTATAAAATGTTCCTGGAAGATTGTTAACACGTTAAACAGTATTGGCATGGTTGTTGCTAGTCATCCATGCATCCTATTAACCTGCTCTTGCCATGGTTAGCTTCATGAACATGTCATCTTGCCATTGGTATACTTATGTTGTAATGCAATCCTTTGTGGTGAGTTGCATGAGGTCGCAAAGTTGCTACCATAATTCGGTTTATGCCATGCTCTGTTTTTCACTAAGTCTAAATCTGTTGATAAAACATGCTATGTTTACATGGGTGCCATCATATCTTCTGTGCCTTTTTGGCTCATGTTTAGTAAGGGACTTTTGTTCTATGCATTTAGTAGAATAAAGCCATTCCTTTGTTTGCTATGAGGTGTTCATGTAGCATGTTGTTTGCTTGCTCTAAACATTACTTCCTGATGAGGTGAACCTGATATCTTTTGCACTTTTGCCATGCTTGTTTGAACCTGTTTTATTGTGATTTAGCCATAGACCAGTGTCCATGTTTTGTCAAGAATCTCTTGTACATCACTTCCATATTCTTTGTTGCTATGTTGGAGTGAAGTAGCTTAGTTTCGTGCGTCATTCTTGTTTTGCTTGTCATTTGCAAATCGTGCATTATGTTTCCGGTGATCTTTATATCGATTTCAACCGAAATCATCTCATATTTCCAGCGGCACACTTGGTATGCCAAGTTAATGCCTTGATCACTATTTCCATTCCGGAGCATGCATATGCATTGCATATCATATCTCGCATATCATGCCATGTATTGCATCATGTTGCTTGTGCATTGCACCGTGATTGATTGTTGTTCCATTGCTTGTGTTCTTGCCTTGGGTAGAGCCGGTAGACGAGTACGTGACCGAGGAACCTGTTGTGTACGCTAACGAGGATCAAGCTTTCGATGACTCTGAGAACTTTGCAGGCAAGGTGACCATACCCTAGAAATCACTTCTATCTTTGCTTGCTAGTTGTTCGTTCTATCGCTATGTCGCGCAACCTACCACTTGCTATATCATCCCTCCCATGTTGCCATGTCAAGCCTCTAACCCACCTTCCTAGTAAATCGTTGTTTGGCTACGTTACCGCTTTTGCTCAGCCCCTCTTATAGCGTTGCTAGTTGCAGGTGAAGTTGAAGTTTGTTCCATGTTGGAACATGGATATGTTGGGATATCACAATATCTCTTAATTAATTTAATGCATCTATATACTTGGTAAAGGGTGGAAGGCTCGGCCTTTTGCCTGGTGTTTTGTTCCACTCTTGCCGCCCTAGTTTCCATCATACCGGTGTTATTTTCCTTGATTTTGCATTCCTTACGCGGTTGGGTGTTATGGGAACCCCTTGACAGTTCGCTTTGAATAAAACTCCTCCCGCAAGGCCCAACCTTGGTTTTAACATTTTCACCTAAGCCTTTTCCCTTGGGTTTTCGCGAGCCCGAGGGTCAACTTTATTTTTAAATCCCCGGGCCAGTGCTCCTCTGAGTGTTGGTCCAAACTGGGCGATCTCCGGCGCCCCCTGGGCAACCAGGGTCTATGCCAACCCGACGTCTAGCCCATCCGGTGTGCCCTGAGAAAGAGATACGTGCGACTCCTATCGGGATTTGTCGGCACATCGGGCGGCTTTGCTGGTCTTGTTTTACCATTGTCGAAATGTCTTGTAACCGGGATTCCGAATCTGATCGGGTCTTTCCGGGAGAAGGAATATCCTTCGTTGACCGTGAGAGCTTGTGATGGGCTAAGTTGGGACACCCCTGCAGGGTATAAAGTTTCGAGAGCCGTGCCCGCGGTTATGTGGAAGATGGGAATTTGTTAATATCCGGTTGTAGAGAACTTGACACTTAACTTGATGAAAATGAATCAACCGCGTGTGTAGCCGTGATGGTCTCTTTTCGGCGGAGTCCGGGAAGTGAACACGGTCTTGTGTTATGCTTGAACGTAAGTAGTTTCAGGATCACTTCTAGCTTCTCGACTGTTGCGTTACTTCTCTTCTCGCTCTTATTTGCGTAGGTTAGCCACCATATATGCTTAGTGCTTGCTGCAGCTCCACCTCACTACCCTTACCTACTCATAAGCTTATATAGTCTTGATCTCGCGGGTGTGAGATTGCTGAGTCCTCGTGACTCACAGATACTTCCAAACAGTTGCAGGTGCCAATGATACCAGTGCGGGTGACGCAACCGAGCTCAAGTGGGAGCTCGATGAAGATCTTAGTCATCGTTTTGTGTCTTTTCCGGATGATCAGTAGTGGAGCCCAGTTGGGACGATCGGGGATCTAGTATTTGGGGTTGTCTTCCTTTATTTTGGACGTAGTCGGTCTTTGAGAGTATTTGAATAATGTATGAATTATTTATGTATTGTGTGAAGTGGCGATCGTAAGCCAACTCTTTATCCATTTCTATTCAGTACATGGGATTGTGTGAAGATTACCCCTTTTGCGACAAAACTACAATGCGGCTATGCCTCTAAGTAGTGCCCCGACGCGTGGGAGATATAGCCGCATTGTGGGTGTTACATGAACACGGCATGAACTGGCTTGGACAGTGGCGCCGGCTCCTGGTCGGAAGCTACATCCATCGTATGATTTTCGTCCCTCAGCTCGACGAGCTCGCTGGCGAGCCAGCATGTCTGGCTTCTGGACCGACCCGCTGCCAAGCACGATTCTGACTGCCCTAGCCCACCGATACGGCCTCCCTCGCCCGCACGCGATTTCTGCCTGAAACGGTCAGCGCCGCCCGCCCCGCTTCCAAGTGCAGACAATTGCTCCGCCTTCAAACGACACAAGTGTCGTCCGTCCGTCTGCCGCCCACATTAATGATAGGCGGTTGCTGAGGTGGCTACTCCAACGCCACACGTCCATCCCTCTGTCGCCCACCATTTCTATGTAAACTGTTGTGCCAGCCATAGCCGCAGTCATCCGCCTCCATTCCCTTTCTCCTGTCGACACCACTACTACCCACCATTGCTCCTCGCGCTCCAGTGCTCTTCGGGACGGGCGAACGACGGACCAAGCCGGAAGGCAGCCGGAGGATGACGAGGCCCCAATGGAGAACATGGTAGTCGACGATCCGGCGCCAACCCCCTCCTCCACGCCATTCTCACTGGTGCATTGCACCATGACCATTGGCGAGGCATGTGCCCAATACATGGACACCATGAAGCAGAAGCGTGAGGAGCAGTTCCGGGAGGCGCAGGCCGACGCCGCCTACAACCACCATCTCCTCCAGGAGCACCTGCAGGTGTAGGAGAGGATCGTCGCGGAGCGTGCGGAGCAGGAGGCGTTGCTCGACTCCTACCGCTCCGCCCGGGAGGGCCGCCTCGAGCGCTGGAGGTACCGCATGCGGGTGGCGGAGGTTGTGGCCGCCTACAAAGAGGGCGATGAAGTGGGCGAGGTGCTGTTTCACGAGGACGAGGACGAGGCAAAGGACAATGCCATCTCCGATGAGTCCCCGCTCTGCTGGCGTCGATGAGGCCCTGCTCCGCCAAGGCCCGCGGCACCAACAATGAGGCAGAGGACACCGTCGGCTCCGCCGATGCCTCGCCCCGCTGGCATGGCGGTGAAGGATTTCGCCGGCTTAGGCGAGGCCCTTCTCCGCCGAGGACCCGCCACGCTAATAACGAGGCAGGGGACATCGCCGGCTCCGCCGAGGCGCCGCCCTGCCGGCACCTAGGCGGAGGACCTCGCCGGCTTCGGCGAGGCCCTAGTCCGCCGAGGCCCGGCCCTGCCAACAACGAGGCACAGGACATAGTCGGCTTAGCCGAGGCCCCACCCTACCGGCAACGAGGGGGGATTTCCCCTGCTCCGCTGAGGCGCTGCCCCGCCGGCAATGAGACGGAAGAAATTGCCGGCTCCGTCGAGGCCCCGCCCCTCTGCCAACGAGGCCGCGCCACTTAAAAAACGAGGAAGAGTAGAACAGGGTAGGTCACCGCCGCTCGGGTCCAAGTAAGGCCACCGCTGCTACCCTCTAGTTGAAGACAAGCTAGGCGGGTTGACCATTGACGGCCGATTAGCTTCTTGGCGGTGATGTGGAGGCACAGAGCTATGTTAGAGAAGGACACTGCTTCAGTTACTTAACTGCTTGTGCAGTTGGGTCACTGACACGTGGGCCCAACAAGCATCTGGTCCACATGTCAGTTACGCAACTGCACCTGCAGTTAAGTAACTGAAGCTCGGTCCGCTGAAGAAGAAGCTTCTGTTTGGCTTAGCCGGACACAAGTGGGTAGCTTCGGTTAATTAATTATACCTTCAGCGCACCCCTTTTTATTTCAAGAATGTATGAAATGTAATGAAATCCAACATGTTTATATGAAATCCGACCGTGTATGAATGAATTTAGTTCGATTAGTTTGAATTCTTGTATCACTAGCATTGGATGAACATGCAACACAATATGTACTAGAATTATTCCCAGGGTGATCACCTCATTTGCAGCAGTTTCACATGTACTCCCTCCGGTCATTTTAATCTGCCTACAAGTTTTGTCTGCAGTCCAAGTATCTCCACTTTGACCTATCTTATAGAAAAAAGTATGAACTTTCACAATGTAAAATCAATTGACTTGAAAGAAATCTAATATGTGAAGTAAAAAGGAATATAGGGAGTACAAAGAGTTTGAGTAGCTTTTTAGCATTCCTGTACATTGCAATTAAATACACAGGCCTGGCAATTCATAGAGAACATTCAAAACAATCGATGATTATCCATCTCAGCGATTCACATGTCAGAGCCAATATTTACTTCAGAACTAACGAATAAATAAAAATCGATCGATGCTGAGCGTCCCATTCAAAAATATCAAATGCATGTCTTCTTGCTAACATCAATGAGAAAAATTTGACAAGGTTGTCCCATTCCAAAATGTCAAATGTGTGTTGTTTTGCGCACATCAATGAGCAAACTTTGACAAGGTTTTCCCATTCCAAAATATCAAATTCCTGTGATTGTGGAATGGGCAGGGTTTGCCATCAGTTCAGACATTGACATGGCACCTCGTGCTAAATAAACCAGCTAATCTTTTTGTGCAGTTCCACCAAAATCAAGAAAATTCGCACGTAGCTTGTATGATTTCACCTTTATATGTTGCAATGCCTTGAACATATCGACACCTCCTTTCTTGTGGTGGAAATGAATGATTCGATGTATTCATGAACATTTTGTGCAGTTCCCATTGAAATCAAGCTGAGCACCCCTGTTTGCACAAATACAAAAAAAGTGATTAGTATAAAGCAAACTATACTATGAATTGACAGTTTAAACAGGCACCTACATGGTCCATATAGAGCACACTTTTTAAAAAGTGGAATTCACCGGAAATAATCCTAGAACAACATTGTACTTGCACATCACAGCAAAAAAGATGGAGATCTGTTAGTCCTTCTGAGCTGAAGTTAGTTTGGTCTTGTGCGGAGTAATGTAACCATCCTTGAACTGCTCCTTCTGATGAGAAGATAGACAGAGCTTCTTCATCCTGGCATAATCGGAACTAGTCACTTCACGCACTCCATATTCTTCTTCAGAGGAGGATGATCCTATTGTGCAAAGACAAGAGTACAACTAAATGCTAGCGTCCCTATTTGCTCGAAAAAAAGGAAAGGAAATATTTAAAATAGCAAAGATGAAGCACTTCTCAAGGACATTACCACTTTCTCATGACAGTATCTAAACAGTGGCACAACACCAATAGAGATGACAAAGCTCAATCATATGGATGAAATCTGTGGGCGAGTACCAACCTTTGTCTGGAGGCTTATTGTGTAGAGCATATAGATCAAGCACTTCTCCGAAACCATCTTTTGTTATCTACTGTGGTTGCCATGCTTACAATATACTCCTCGATTAGTTTAATGTTTCCAACATCTTGTTGTGCAGTTCCACTAAAATATATGGTATCTTCAAAGAAGATCCCTGTTTGCACAAGTAGAGATAATTACATTATGAGTGGCATCAAATCAGTGGCAAAACAATTGCTCGTTCCAGCCATAGCAATGAATTAAGATGCAAAACTATATCATTACTTGTGTCATCACAGTTCCAGTGCTTCATTGTAGCACCGGGAGTTGATTTTTGTTTTTCTTCTACTTGTTCTTCCCCTTCATCCCTTGGTTTAATAACAGACAAGCTTCACCTTCAATGTAAGATTTGGCATGTAAATTAGGGAGCACAAGTATAGTACTAAACAACGACATTAATTTTCTAATGAAAGTGGAAAAATACATGCCAACATTTGTGAAATATCTGTATCTTACCTCAATGGGATATTACGATGCACATATAGATTGGAAGTGTTGTCTCCATTTGTGCAGTTCACTAAAATCAAGCAACATTACCATACAAGTAGCACACATATGAAAGCACACTGCACAATCATGTGAAAGAAGGCTAATACTGACCTCTCATGACGCGGAATTCAAAAAACTCGCAAGAAGAATATCTGAACCCAATTTGCCAACACGGATAGGAAGTAAGATCTCCTCTTCTGCAGTTCCACTAAGATCAAGCAATCAAGCAACGTTGTCGGTGTGACATTTTGGTTGAACAGCACAAAACACTCTTAAAACATAAGTGTTTTGTGCAGTGCAACAAAAGGTCACAATAGCAACAAGGTGAAGTAGATAACCCTGTTTACACGGCGGTGCAAAGGAAACAACTAGTGGTCAATAACGATGGATGACACAGAAACCAACAAAAAGAAGCATCTAACTTATCTAAATGGGAAATAAAGCAAGACAGTAGCATTTCTCAAATGGTGGCATTGATTCGTATTAACAGAGAGATTATACTAACAATAAAATTCGTTAAACATGTAATTTTCTTTTAACTGTGGCATTGCATCAATTTTCCAGCGGCATTATTAGAGGGTGTTTGTTTAGAGGGACTTTTTCGTGTAGGACTAAAAAAGTCCCTTTCAGTCCCATCTAAACCAAACAGGAGGGACCTTTAGGGACTAAAAGTGGGCATTTGGGACTAAAGAAACAAGACCCCGAGGGAGAGTCTTTTTGGGACTTTTTCCAACAGTTGCCCCTGCCCCGCATCGCACCATATCTCTATTTGTTCATTACTAGGGGTAACATGGTCTTTTAGCATGTCATTCAATAACCTCTAGTCTGTGTTTAGTCCCTGGAACCAAGCAAGTACGGACTAGGGACTTTTTAGTTCGGACTATAAAAGGTCCTAGGACTTTTTAACCAAACAGAGCCTTAGATTAACATCAGCTAAAGAGTTGCACGGGACAGTGGACGCACCAGCACCATGTGCATCTACCGATGTATGAAGGGGTGATGCATAGTCTGTTGCAACAAAGAACAAACAACCAAGGAGCATATTTGTTTGGTCCCAGTGTTGTTATCTTTATACACCTTTCCCTATGTGAGCGCAGCAAATCTAGTCCTATTCAAACTCTATAGCCTTGTCCCCAAAAACAAAAAGATTTGTTCGTTACTGATGTGCGTACTGCTTTTGTCATTGTTTTCCCTTTTCGACCAACGTAGGTGCTGGATAGCCAGTCTGTACTAGTACTTCCCCCCTTCCTTTCCTCTTTGAACCACGTCCTAGATTCATGCGATACAACTTTCCCCACTACTTTCCCCCCTTTCCTCTTTGAACCACGTCCTAGATTCATATGATACAACTTGCACCACAACTTTCCCCCCTTCCTTTCATTTTTGAACCACGTCCTAGATTCATGCTACAACTTTCCCCACTACTTTCCCCTATTCCTTTCCTCTTTGAACCATGTCCTATATTCATGCTATACAACTTTCCCCACTACTTTCCTGTTTGATCCAACACCTAGATTCGAGTGCAGAAGCGAAAAAAGCCCACATGCAGCTAGAGCAATGCATGTGGAATAAGTAAATTATACCTTAAGGTTCTTGGGGTGTGGTTCGGTGGGCGACCGGAGGCCGTTCTGCCCACACTATAAAAGGTGGCGAGGAAGAAGGGGTCGGAGGCCCTCTCGCGCCGCCGTTGGGTGAAAGAGAACAGCTGTGCCAGTAGTGGATTCCTTCCCTCGCCGTCAGCGACAGCGTTAATCCTACTTCCCTTCCAGGTGGATGGATCCTGCAGGCTCTTTGACCAGCAGTGAGGGGAGAGAGAGAGAGAGATGCCAACGAAGTCTTGTTTAGATCTGGAGAGGGTGAGAGAGTGTGAAGAGAGCAACTACAAGCGCTGAGGCTCCAGCATGAAGGAGAGAGTGTGAAGAGTGCAAACCCTAGAAAACAAGCACCGAGGCTGCAACGTATATAGATGGAGCGGTTTTCTTTTTCTATCCATAAAAAGTGTTTTAAATTGTGCATGAAATGGAACTCTTTATTTAACGTAGTGAAGAAAAATATTAGGGGCAATGCTAATACGTGAAGAAAATTTAACTCTCGAAGGAGTCAACTCACAATTAACAGTGCATGCCTCCCGGTCGCGCTTACTAACGTTCACGTGTGGTACAGGACCCTCCGATGTGAACAACAACTGAACCACACACGGTCAAAATATCGGAAAGGTGGGCTGCACCATCCTCCAATTTTAAATATTTTGGGCACTTTTATTTGGCCTAAGTCAGCGTGCCACCGTATGTACTAAGGGTTACAGCGGGTGCTAAGAAACTAGGGCGTGTTGAGAATAATTGCTAAGTTCTGTTTGGTCACTATACTCAAGAATACGGGCACTATATACGTGATGAGGTGATTGTACAGTCACTGCGAGATCGCATAGCTCCTTATCCATCCACTTTGACCAGTCAAAGAATCCTCCTGGCACCGCCCCAGATCACTTTCTGTCTCTGTCATGCGGGGCCTACCTGTCATTGGGTGCAAGAAAGAAGTCGAACAAAAACATAATTATGCTCAAGTGCGGTTATCGAACCCGAGACCTCAGGTTTGATGAGCGAACAGGCTAATCAGCTACACCACCATTACGTTATGATTAACGAGAGGAAAATAACCTTTTATAAATTCCTACATTCGTGTGACAAGCATGCCATGTTTTTTGCATGGGAGTCATTGGGATTTAAATCATAATCGTGTCATGTGGCTTTGGTGGTAAGGTCTTTTGGGATTTAAAGCAGTGTTGGTAGTATAGAAATAATACAGCCTTAGTCACCTTACCTCTCTCCACGTAGTATGTTGGGTCCCACCAGTCAAAGGGTGAAACAAACCAATTAATAAGAAAAATATAAAAGGGCTAGTGGTGTATCTTACCTAACACATCTCGCTACTGCTCGTGAACACTGTCCAATTGATCCCTCTGTTCGATCACGTACTATTTTAAGTGAATCCTTATTATAACATGGACACAATACGCATGCGTGCACTCACACACTAGCCGCAGCGGGCAGACATAAACTAGTTAGCACACAACACACACACACACACCGGCGACTGGCGACGAAGTTGAGGCCGCAGGGTCGTACTTCGGCAGCTGGACGACAATCGTGTGCACAAGGCAAGTAGAGCGACCTAGTGTGGGTGTCATCATAATCATCATTGATGGCCATGCCATCTCACGCAGATGGAGTTCATATACATTGTGCCACAAGCAGCGAGAGCTCGGACTTCGCGTAGTGGTAGAGCAACGGGTCGACGACCTCAAGTGGCAGGGTCAACAACGGGAACGGTGGACAACAGGCGAGGTACTGCATGAACTTGCAATAGAGGCCAGCGTGCGACTTGAGTCCGTGCTAGTGCGTGTGCATGCACTGCAAGCTGTGCGCTGCATGTGTGTGCTGCTGCTGAAGGTAGAAAACTATATTTGCCACTAGTTAATCACAATTGGATGTTTGTGTGGCCAAAATGGATGAATACAGAGCTATACGATCTCGTAGTAACCGTATAATCACCTCATCACGTATATAGTGACTGTATCGACCGTATTCTTGAGTACAGTGACCAAAGTGAACTTATACGATAAGTTCAGTGACCAACAGTGCATTTTACTCTTTTAATTATTTAGTTTGTACACTTTGCTCTCTTCCAATAATTTTGGGCACTTGTATTCGACCTAAGTCAGTGTACCACCATATCTCGTACTACTCCCTCCGTCTACGTGTAAGTCACGTTAGAAGGTGCAGCAGGACCAAGGTGCAAGCAGATTGGAGGAGGAGAAACTTGGCTGGTCCTTCCTCCAATCAAAGCCCTGATTTCAGTCTCTAAATGCAACAATTAATCAAAACAACTAAGAGACCACGTATTAACTCGCATGTAAGCCGACTTTGATTTCTTGACTGATCAACGCGTAGTTGTGCTCCATGAATTGGGTTTCCGGGGGAGATAACAAGGCAGAGTAAGTTGCGTTTGGTTACATTCCTTAGGCTGGTCATAGTGGGCATGTTACTAGTCTACGTTACTACCTTCATATTGGGTAGTAACATATGGATGGTAACATGCAAATCTTCATTAGTTGAGATATAGACTCAATTTACCTCGAGGTGTGTTATGTTACAGTAACATATTATGTTACCACAAGCATCTCTTTCCTCATTAACTCCATGCCACATAAGCATGTTTTTCTTGGGATGTGCTATGTTACTAGTACCAAAGTTAATCCCACTATGGCTAGCCCAGCTAGCCAGCTTTCGCTTTGCCAACCTTGCCTGGTCAAACGGTTTAGTTATTTTTCTTACCAGCCTTGCCCCGTGAAAATCGTTGTCATGAGTGGGTCGCTGATTATTCTGTGTGCGAAGTTTGCCGTCGGAAGCGAGCCGATCTGGCTCTCCTGAGCTAGCAAGGTTTTTCTAGCCCACCCAAGCTAGCTGGCCCACAGAAGCTAACATATTTTAACAATTCCAAACGCCTAACCTTGCCCGACTAGGCTATAAACTGTTCTTGCTAAGGATCCAAATGCTCCTTAAGTAACAACGCTCGCTAGCAACGAGTCCAGGAGGCGATTGAGATGCAAAGTTACTGGACGACGCCTAAACGTTTTCGGAATATCTGATTTCCGTAGGATGACTTAACACCTAGACGGAGGGAGTACTACTCCTCAGTCCAGGTTTGATGGAATATTCATCACCTCTTCTATTCTTGTACGCACTCGCAGGATATTCCTATTCTATGAACCTGTGTGTGCATGTGCGTGTGCACGTGTGTCTTTGTTTTACAACATGTGTGTGTTAGAGAGAGCGGCACATCGACATACTCCTACAAAGAGATGGCGTGTAGTGTACGATTTAGCCACGAGAGTCGGTGCATCCTCTCATTTCTAGGCGTACGGTCGGGACAGGCGGACAGCTGCCACGCCCGCTCCAGACCAGCCTGGCCCACCCAAAGCCCCTCCATCGCCCACGCGCACTTCCCGCCCGAAACGGTCAGCGCCACTCCAAAGAATCGGCGCCGCATTCATGCCCGGGCAGAGCGGATGGGACCTCTCGCTGGCGTCTGCGTTGAAGGGAGAATCAGATTCATGAGTGATGGTTGCTTCGTCCGTCCAACTTACTATTGGGTCTATGTGATTTGACAGCTCATCGGTCATTATTACTGAGGTGGTACGACTACTGGATGTCCCTCGCTTTCGGCGAAAGGAGGTAATACTAGATTACCATTTTCTCCATTCTTACAGCGGAGGAGTGCGAAAGTAGTGAAAACACGCAGGCTCAGTGATTATATGGCCCACCTCACACTATCATCATATTTTCTAGACACCTAACTCTTTACATAGTACTAGTATAGTATGTACTGTAATTTCTGAGTGAGATAAATTTGTACAATTCTACAAAGTTCCAGCTTCTATTTCAAGTATCTTGCGTCCAAGGTTGCCCGTTGCAACATTTCATCAAATACAAAGGAGACTAACATGCATGCTATTGCATCTCAATGATTGACAAATCATAGCCAATATGTACTCCCTCCATTCCAAAATAAGTGGCTCAACTTTATGCAAACTTTAGTACAAAGTTGTACTACTACTAAAGTTGACACTTATTTTGGAACAGAGACAACTAAAGAAAAAAATGATCCATGCAGTCCTTAGCCCAGCAACCGTAAACCTTAACCAGGCTTTAATTTTCTGGCAACGTTGGAGCTTCCGAAGAAATGAAGTTTTCAACCCTTTAACCATCGATCATTTTTTGCAGTTTCACCAAAATCGAGATGAGCATCCCTCTGGCAAAGAAATTGAAGAAGCGTGATTAGAATAAGATTACTGGGACTAGTTGATGAGACATAAACTCATCACAAATACAGTACGTAGAAGCCAGTAGAGGTATGTGTGGCGAAAAGAAGTAGAGAAATATCCACATGGAGTGATGTGGGCAGCTGGAGCAGTGGTGCAAGACGGCTGTAAAGGAAGTTGTACCTGAGGGATGTCGGGACGTAGCTCAACCTAGAGGAGGGCGGCGGGAGGCAGCAACTGCCCACGTCGCGGCAGTGAGCAAGGGACGAAGGCAAAGTCACCGGCTTTGTGAGAGAGAACGGCGGGGACCCCTGATCAGGACGTGCCGACAGTAGGTTTTCGCTGTTGGCGATGGTGACCGCATCTACACTAAGCATCCCACCCTTTCCCCCGGCAGACGTGATCCGCTCGGATGTTAGAGATGTGGCCACAGTCATTTTGTGCGAGAGAGTGTGAAGAGAGCAACCCCAGCAAGCAACCGTGTAGGCTCGTCCTGGCTATGTATATAGTGGAGCAGTTTCCTTTTCTCTCCATATGAACCTATTTATATTGCGTACGTGCCACTGAAGAAAAAAACTTTATTTATAAATGATGTGACACCGTTCATGCGTGGTTCCCGACCCTCCATTATTTATAAGTGAGTAACTACTACTAGACGCGTCAAATTATCATGTGGGCTGCACATCTTATAGAAATGAGCTACACCGTGTCACGTGTGTGGTTGGGGAAGACGCTAAAGACGCAAAATGTGCTACTACTAGTACACTACGTGCGTGGGTGCGTGCACCTCTTCTCTTCGAGCATGGTTACTAAAAGTATAGCCCATTACTGTACTTCCACACGGTTATTATATATGGGCAAAGAGTATAGGCAGTAATAATGACTAATAAGCCGTGAAATCACAAGGCCCACCTTTCTCTATGTTTGACCAAGGAAGCAGCCATCATTTCACTCTTTGTTGAATATCCATCCGCTGCTACCTCCGCGAATAAATTAAAATCCGCTTCTACCTCCGTAGCATGGTTAATAATATTGCCATGTTAATCACGACGTAGAAATATCATTCACTAATACAATAGGGCTGGATCTAAGTCTGGTGATTTTTTTACTTTGTCTCTTTCTCTTTTTGTCTCATTTACTCATTTTACATAGGAGCACGTGTAGAGGATTGCTATTCCTTTCGATGGGACTTCTTCATGGGGTTTAAGACTAAGCAGATCCGAATTATGCCAGCTGCCCACCACTGTGAATCGTGCCATCTATGATAGGGAGTAGTCGCATTGCAACAAAGAGGTCCACTAGGTCTAGCACGTCCTTTAAGAAGAGAATGTCACGCAAAACATACATCTTGTTGCCTCGTACAGTATGTACCACTGGTACGTACTACTAGTACTACTACTCGTTCTCCTATAAACCTTGCGCTTGGCATCTCCAAAATATTAACCTTGTGATTGGCTCTTCGCCTCTTCGGGAAGTCGAGCAATAACGGTACTGCAGTATACATCATTCTGGTTATATGAGACCTAATGAATTACTGAATGTCCACCACATGGGCGAGGGTCGAAGGGCGAGGGAGGGTGCGTACTATTACGTCCATTTCAATATGGACTACATACGGAGCAAAATGAGTGAATCTACACTCTAAAATACGTCTATATACATCAATGCTTGGAGTATGTACTAGTCGAGTAGTTCATATTGAAATCTACTAAAGGACATATATTCCAAACAATATGACAATCTCTCTAACCTAGGTAGGGACGAGGAGTAAACGGAAGGAGTAGTAAAATTTTCTCCTCGTCCTGCGAGCCATCATGCGCATGGGTGCTACCTCTTGAGCACTGCGTTGGTTTTCCCTTGAAGAGGAAAGGGTGATGCAGTAGAGCAGCGTAAGTATTTCCCTCGGTTTTTGAGAACCAAGGTATCAATCCAGTAGGAGGCCAAGCACGAGTCCCTCGCACCTACACAAACAAATAAACTCGCAACCAACGCGATAAAGGGGTTGTCAATCCCTTCATGGTCACCTACGAGAGTGAGATCTGCTAGATATGATAAGATAATATTTTTGGTATTTTTATGATAAAGAGAAATAAATATGCAAGTAAAATAAATGGCAAAGGAAATAACTAAGTATTGGAAGATTAATATGATGGAAAATAGACCCGGGGGCCATAGGCTTGACTAGAGGCTTCTCTCGAGAGCATAAGTATTACGGTGGGTGAACAAATTACTGTTGAGCAATTGACAGAATTGAGCATAGTTATGTGAATATCTAGGTATGATCATGTATATAGGCGTCACGTCCGAGACAATTAGACCGACTCCTGCGTGCATCTACTACTATTACTCCACACATCGACCGCTATCCAGCATGCATCTAGAGTATTAAGTTCAAGAGAACAGAGTAACACTTTAAGCAAGATGACATAATGTAGAGGGATAAACTCATGCAATATGATATAAACCCCATCTTGTTATCCTCGATGGCAACAATACAATACGTGCCTTGCTGCCCCTACTGTCACAGGGAAAGGACACCGCAAGATTGAACCCAAAGCTAAGCACTTCTCCCACTGCAAGAAATATTAATCTAGTAGGCCAAACCAAACTGATAATTCGAAGAGACTTGCAAAGATAGCCAATCATACATAAAAGAATTCAGAGAAGATTCAAATATTGTTCATAGATAAACTAGATCATAAACCCACAATTAATCGGTCTCAACAAACACACCGCAAAAGAAGATTAAATCGAATAGATCTCCACAAGAGAGGGGGAGAACTTTGTATTGAGATCCAAAAAGAGAGAAGAAGCCATCTAGCTAATAACTAAGGACCCGTAGGTCTGAAGTAAACTACTCACACTTCATCGGAGAGGCTATGGTGTTGATGTAGAAGCCCTCCGTGATCGATGCCCCCTGCGGCGGAGCTCCGGAAAAGGCCTCAAGATGGGATCTCGTGGATACAAAAAGTTACGGCGGTGGAATTAGGGTTTTGGCTCCGTATCTGGTAGATTGGGGTTACGTAGGTATATATAGGAGGAAGGAGTACGTCGGTGGAGCAACGTGGGCCGCACGAGGGTGGAGGGCGCGCCTGGGGGTGGGCGCGCCCCCTACCTCGTGCCTTCCTGGTTGATTGCTTGACGTAGGGTCCAAGTCCTCTGGATCAGGTTCGTTCTAAAGATCACGTTCCCAAAGATTTCATTCCGTTTGGACTCCGTTTGGTATTCTTTTTCTGCGAAACCCAAAAATAGGCAAAAAAACAGCAATTCTGGGTTGGGCCTCCGGTTAATAGGTTAGTCCCAAAAATAATATAAAAGTGTATAATAAAGCCCAATAATGTCCAAAATATGATATTGTAACGTCCCAAATTTTCAATTTGGAATGTTATACATTAGATCATCTCTGTATATCATATTTTATTTGCTTATGGGTTTGATCCTAAGAAATTCTACGCAACTCAAGGACCCTCGGAGAGAGTTGGGGATTTCGTTATTTTCATATTTGAGTTTTCTCAAATTTTGAAAATAGGATCATTTGATTTTATTTATTTTATCTTCAATTATTTCTATTATAAAAATATGAGAGACAGAATAAAATGACTTTCCCAAAATAAAGAAATATTGAGGATTTAATAATAAAATCAAATAAGATTTTATTTCGGAGTTTTTTCGCTATTTTATTTGAATTTAGGAAAAATGCACGTTTTTCAAAATTGCATTTAGGCCCCAAATAAATGTTCATCTTGTCCGGCTTGATTTTAGAAGTCGAGGAAAATTTATTTCGGGATTTTTGGAGTCCGTTTAGTGTTTCTCTTATTCGTTCTTCTGCGCATAATTATTTATAAAAAAACACGAAACCGACTTTGGGCCGTGTTCGGCCAGGACTCCGTCCGACCGGCCTTTATAAGCTCGGGAGCCCAGCCCGAGCCGCCCCAAACCCTAGCGCCCGACCCTGCCGCCCCTAGCGGCGCCGCCGCCGACCCCGCCGCCCCTAGCGCCACCGCCGCCGCCCGACGCCGGACCTCGCCGCCGCCGCCGACCCCGCCGCCCCGCCGAGGTAAACGCTACCCCACCGCCGAAGGTTTTCCTTGAGAAAGCCATTCGGTTTTCCGTTCGGTTTTTTTAGATTGGTTTTTTTGGTTTAGTTTATTTAGCGAGCATTCGCTCGTTCGTTCGTTTTAACGAACGCATTCACCGTTTAGTTCTTGAAAACAAACGTTCGTTCGTTAATCTGTTTGTCGTTTTTCTTTTTTCTCAGATTATCCGTGATTATTTTCTGATCGTGATTTCTGATCCGATTTTTGTTCTAGTATAACTTTTTGCTTGTTTATCGGAATCAGGCGATTCAAGCGCCTGGAGTGTCGTCTCAAAACCCTCTTTCTGTTTAACCAACTCAAACAAGATTTTGCTTTTGTAAAATTTGACTTAGATCCAGATTAGTAAACGAATCTTGTTTCTTTCGCTGTTTGACTTTCGTTGTTTCGTTCGATTTGATTCTTTTTGCAAACTGGAGTTCTTAAGTTGAACTTTCTGGTTAGATCTCTTATTTGAGTTTTACCTGTGCATTAGATGAGTACTTGTTGTATCCTTGTTTGTTTGTGATAGAGTACCCGGAGTGTGCCGCTTGCTACTTTGAATCTCTAGGTTTCGCTGATCATCAGCAAGGCAAGTAACACTTTGATCATACATCCTTACTACCCAGTTTTTATTGCATTAGATCAGTCCCCAAACATTGCATGATTAGGATCTAATTAAATTGTGGGTTTTGGGAAGTAGATGAGGTAGTACCTATTTCCTGTTTTATTATCAAACCTTTGGGAGTTACTTCTACGTTGCTTATATTGCCATGCTATGCTAGTAGACGTGGATTGGGTGAGAGTATCCATGACAGATGTGAGATTGTTAAATTAATGGTTTATATAAGGTGGCAACTTAAACACACATCTGGGTGGATTGAGGCACCTGGGTATTCCAGCGATTGCCTGTTTTTCTTTATGGACCGCCACCCCGGCTCAAAGGGATCATGAGATTATTCATACTAGAAACTTCCGTGTGCAGCCACAAGCTACTATGGGCTCTAGCATAGTTGACTAAGTCGTGCGAACTCTTAAAGTGGTAGACTAGCAGATGTAGGGGATGTAGGTTGGTACGGTCTACCCGATCGTAAGGTGCTAGCGCTTCTGAAAGACTATGTCTCAGTCATCCATTTCTCAAACATCATGTAGTGCGAGAATCCCAACGGAGGAGATCGAGTCTGTGGGGAAAAGTGTGCAAACCTCTATAGAGTGTATAAACTAATCATGGTTAGCCGTGTCCCCGGTTATGGACATCTTGAGTATCTAGTACTTGGATTATCATGTGAATCTCATCATGTTACTCTAATTAATATTGTTGGGTTTTAATGATGATGCTTAATTGGGATTGAGAGGGTGTCTACTCTCTCAATGTTTAACAACTACCATGATAGTTAAATAAAATTCATTCCTTTGCAGTAGGGAAAAATTGGCTTTATGCAAAAACGGTAACCATAGAGCTTTCCACCAGCCATATATGCATGTAGTATAGCCTTATTCTTTCATTACTCTCTATGTGTTACATTGCCAGCATATTCCATGTGCTGACCCGTTTCGGGCTGTAACGCTCATGTTGCAGACTATTCAGACGACGAGTAAGGTGTCTTTAGGTCGTGGTTCTATACTCAGTGATGCCATTGGAGTTGATGGACTCACTTATCTTCCAAGCCTTCCGCTATTATTGTTATTAGATGACCTTAAGCCATATTTATTGTAATAAGTTCTCTTTTGAGACACTCGATGTAATAAGTGTGTGATTGCTACTCTGTTATAAATCCTTCAAGTACTGTGCGTGTCAGCATTACTGATCCAGGGATGACACTGAACCACAGAGATCAGACCGTTTCAGGTCTGGTCGCTACAAGATGGTATCAGAGCACATGCTGACTATAGGACACGACCACTAAGCTAAAGCACTAGATCACTACTCACTCTTCTCATTTCTGACTCCTCATCTTTTTTACTCTTTTAGGATGGCAGATTCAAGGAACAAGTTCACGCAACCGGATGAAGATACACCTTTTGGACGCCACTTGAAGGAAGTCACTAGATATCTGAACATCGGAGTACCAAGCTTTAGCGGAACCTACAACGCCACTTTACCGGAAGAGGAGCACTGGATGATTCAAGTTCAAATTCCAGGAAGGACGTTCATGCCAGTCACTGAGCCCATAGAGTTTTCCTTTGATGCACCAACCTGGAGTCTAGGAAAGAGCATGGCAGCCCACATCACCATGGGACGTATTGGAGAAGTTTACCGCAATGATATCAAGGATACTATCTACCAGATTTGTGGGCGTCGAGATGAGCACTGGGAGATGATCATCACCAAGAAGGATAGATCAATAGCAGCTTTTATCCAGGAGTTAAACCAACACATTCAACGTCAGGAACACCAGATGTGCGCAGACATGATAGATCTGAAGAAGGCAATTACAAGAATCACGAAGCTGGAAGAAGAACTCAAGGCTACACGTGAAGATTATGAGGAGGAAATCGTCGTACTAGTGGAGAAGAATGAAGACCTGATCAAGAAGATCGGAATATTCATGGGAGACCCTACACCCGTAGAAGAAGACGAAGAACCCAAGGAGATTCGTCCGGAAGACTACATCATCATTGACGACACCGACTCGGACCCAGACGATAGAGATGATGACTATGTTGATGAAGATGGAGCAGATATAATGGAGTCTGCAATCGAAGAATATTTCTAGTAGACCACCCCATCAGTAGTAGTATTCCACCATGTAAATAGAGTAGTCCAAGCACTTTTATAACGATAGTTCTAGACCGATTGTATGCCCTTGTTTGATTGAATGAAGTGATTTTGTGTGCATTTGCCTCATGTGCATTTGGGTAGTGTTTTCTCTCTAGAACCCTCTCTATTCTTAAATCTCATCTTTTCTAAACCCATCAGATGCCTCCGAGACGTGACCCCGGATTTACCTTCCCACCGGAGCTCACTCAGTTGATCCAGCAGCAGAATATGTTGATGCAGTTGCTAGTCCAGAATCAGAATCAGGGGAACAACAACAACAACAACAACAACAACCCACCACCGCCACCACATGTTGATCACTTAACCCGTTTTCTTAGGCTGAATCCGCCGGTGTTCTCCAATAGCACCGAGTCAATTGTTGCAGATGATTGGCTCCGCAAGACCGCAAGGGAGTTGACCACGTCAGGATGCATAGATGCGGAAAAGGTGAAATTTGCCGCACACATCAGCTTGAAGGACCCGCAGCATCATGGTGGGATAATTTCACAGCCACTTACCCTATCGACACTATCACATGGGACCAGTTTCAGTAGGCTTTCCGTACTGCCCATGTTTCAGCAGGAGCTATGGCCATGAAGAAGCGTGAGTTTCACAACTTGCGCCAAGGAGGACGGACAGTTGGCCAGTATGTGGATGACTTTAGTAATCTAGCATGTTATGCCCCAGATGACGTTGCTACGGATGCGGCTAAGCAGGAGAAGTTTCTGGAGGGACTGAATGATGAGTTGAGCATGCAGTTGATGGTAGCAAGCTTCAACAACTACCAGGAGCTAGTAGATCGTGCTCTTATGATTGAAGGGAAGCAGCAGCAGATTGAAAATCATAAGAGGAAGTATGGACAAGGGAAGTACAATTCTTGAGCTCAGCAGAAGCCGCATTTTACCCCTAAACCGGGAGGACATTTTCAGCATACCCATGGGGGAGGAAGTTCGCACAATCATAATGGCCCCAAGAATGGAAATGGGAATGGAGGAAGCAACGGCCAGAACCGTACCAACCCATCAACCCCAGCCAAGAGAGACCTGAGCCAAGTCACTTGTTTTAAGTGCCAGAAGACCGGACATTACGCCAATGAATGTCCTGAAGCCCAGAATGGTAATGGCAATGGAAGCTCTGGGAAGAAGCCGAACCCTTTCAATAGGGGCCAGGTGAACCACGTTAACGTGGAGGAGGTTGAAGCTCAGCCAGATGCAGTAATAGGTAAGTTTTTGGTTAAGTCATTTACTGCACTCGTTCTTTTTGATACTGGTGCATCGCATTCATACATCTCAAGGGGATTTGTGGATAAGTATAAACTGCCAACACAAGCCCTTAGGTCACCCATGTTAGTAACCTCACCTGGAGCAGAATATATGGCTAGTCTATGGTGTGATCGATTACCATTAAGGATTGGTAACTATGTATTTCCCTCGGACCTAATAGTATTGGAATTCAAGGATTGGATATGATATTAGGCATGGATTGGTTATCGAAGTATGAAGGGAAGATTGAATGCGCCAGTAAGTCAATTTTTCTTACGACGCCAGAAGGAAGAAGGATCAAGTATGTATCCCGGCATGTGCCGAAGAGGACTCAAGTAAATTCCCTAACAGGAGTTGTACAGGAGGAAGTACCACTAGTAAAGGATTTTCCGGATGTATTTCCAGAGGAGTTGCGAGGCATGCCACCGGATAGAGATATTGAGTTTTTGATTGAGCTTTTGCCAGGCACAGGGACAATATCTGAGAGACCATACAAGATGCCCACAAAGGATTTGGAGGAGATTAAGAAGCAGATGAAAGAGTTACTGGATAAAGGTTATATTCGCCCAAGTTCTTCACCTTGGGGATCGCCGGTACTTCTAGTGGAGAAGAAGGATGGATCGTTAAGGATGGTTGTTGATTCTCGAGGACCAAATGAAGTAACAATCAAGAACAAATACCCACTACCGATAATCAATTATTTGTTTGATCGATTGCAAGGAGCTAAGGTATTTTCCAAGATCGATCTGCGATCAGGATACCATCTGTTGAAGATTCGAGAACAGGATATACCTAAGACGGCTTTTACCACAAGGTATGGGCTGTACAAGTATACCGTTATGTCATTTGGTCTGACTAACACACCTGCCTATTTTATGAACATGATGAACAAAGTGTTTATGGAGTTTTTGGATAAGTTCGTCGTAGTGTTCATTGATGATATTCTGGTTTACTCGAAGAATGAAGAGGAGCATAAGGAGCATTTGTGTTTGGTACTTGAGAAGCTCAGAGAACATCAGTTATATGCCAAGTTTAGAAAATGTGAGTTTTGGTTGAAGGAAGTTCGATTTCTCGGACACGTTATATCCGGAGAAGGTATAGCAGTAGATCCCACCAAGGTTGTCACTGTGACAAATTGGGAAGCCCCAACAACAGTTGGAGAAATCCGGAGTTTTCTTGGACTTGCAGGATACTACCGGAGATTCATTGAAAATTTCTCGAAGATTGTGAAGCCTATGACGGAGTTGTTGAAGAAGGATACCAAGTTCATATGTACTGAGGAATGTGAGGCCAGTTTCCAGGAGTTGAAGAAACGTTTGGTTACATCACTAGTGTTGATTTTGCCGGATCAGAACAAGGATTATGAGGTGTATTGCGACGCTTCACGTCGAGGACTTGGAGCAGTGCTTATGCAGGAGGGAAGAGTTGTTTCATATGCCTCACGAAACCTTAAGCCTCATGAGTTGAATTATGCCACACATGATTTGGAGTTAGCAGCCGTATTGCATGCATTAAAGACTTGGAGACATTTTCTCATTGGAAACCATTGTGAGGTGTACACGGATCACAAGAGTTTGAAGTATATTTTCACACAGAAGGAACTAAATCTCAGGCAAAGGAGATGGTTGGAGCTCATCAAGGATTATGACATGAGATTGCATTATCATCCCGGAAAGGCTAACGTAGTAGCCGATGCGCTGAGCCATAAAAGCCATGTCAACACACTAATGACGGGAGATTTACCGAAGGAGTTAGCCAAGGACCTTCGTGAGCTATGTTTGGAGATAGTTCCGAAAGCCTATGTAGCAGCATTGGAGATTCAGTCTACCTTGATGGATAAGATCAGAGAAGCTCAGAAGACTGACAAGGAGGTTGCCTCTATACAGGAGAAGATGAGCAAAGAAAAAGTTAAAGGATTTCGTGAGGATGAGAACGATACCCTATGGTTTGAAGACCGTGTTTTTGTGCCCAATGACCCGGAGATCAGGAAGTTAATTCTGCAGGAGGCCCATGATTCACCATATTCGATTCACCCAGGAAATACCAAGATGTATTTGGATTTGAAGGATACTTTCTGGTGGACCAGAATGAAGAAGGATATTGCGGAGTAGGTAGCAGTTTGTGATGTATGTCAGAGAGTAAAGGCAGAGCATCAGAAGCCAACAGGATTGTTACAGCCATTGCCAATACCCGAATGGAAGTGGGATAAGTTAGGCATGGATTTTATTACGGGATTGCCTAGAACTTGTGCAGGCTATGACTCGATTTGGGTAGTAGTCGATCGTTTGACAAAGGTAGCTCATTTCATCCCAGTGATGACTACTTACACCAGTGCTAAGTTGGCAAAGATATACATGACCAGGATCGTATGTCTGTATGGAGTTCCAAGGAGTATTGTATCAGATAGAGGAACCTAGTTTACCTCAAAGTTCTGGAATCTGCTGCACAAAACTTTGGGTACTAGGCTAGAGTTCAGCACAGCTTTTCATCCACAGACAGATGGACAGACCGAGAGAGTCAATCAGATTTTGGAGGATATGCTGAGAGCTTGCACGCTAGATTACGGATCTAGTTGGGACGACAATTTGCCATATGCAAAGTTCTCTTACAACAACAGTTATCAATCCAGCTTGAAGATGGCCCCTTTCGAAGCCTTGTACGGAAGGAGGTGCAAGACCCCATTGTCGTGGGATGAAGTTGGAGACCGCCTGTTGTTTGGACCAGATTTGATTAAGGAGTCTGAACAGAAGGTGAAATTAATTCGCGATAGGCTCAAGATAGCCCAGTCCAGGCAAAAGAGCTACGCAGATGCTAAACGCAAGGAAATAGTTTACGAAGTTGGAGACCGAGTTTATCTTCGAGTATCTCCACTTCGAGGAGTTAAGCGCTTTGGAGTTAAAGGAAAGTTAGCGCCACGTTTTGTAGGACCATACAAGGTTTTGGAGCACATGGGAGAAGTAGCCTACAAATTGGAATTACCTGAAGGATTGTCAGGAGTTCACGATGTATTCCACGTTTCCCAGTTGAAGAAGTGCCACGCAGAGATGGCTGATATACCACTGAGAAATACAGTGCCACTGGAAGTGATTAAGTTGGATAGTGATTTGAACTATGAGGAGAAACCAGTCAAGATTCTTGAGTATGCCAGCCGAGTCACCCGCAGCAAGGTTATCAAGTTTTGCAAAGTTCAGTGGAGCCACCACACCGAGGATGAAGCCACCTGGGAGCAAGAGGAAGAACTGTTGAAGGACCACCCTCACCTATTTTCTAGCCAGCCCGAATCTCGAGGGCGAGATTCATCTTAAGGGGGGTAGGTTTGTAACATCCCAAATTTTCAATTTGGAAAATGTTATACATTAGATCATCTCTGCATATCATATTTTATTTTCTTGTGGGTTTGATCCTAAGAAATTCTAGCAACTCAAGGACCCTCGGAGAGAGTTGGGGATTTCATTATTTTCATATTTGAGTTTTCTCAAATTTTGAAAATAGGATCATTTGATTTTATTTATTTTATCTTAAATTATTTCTATTATAAAAAATATGAGAGAGGGAATAAAATGACTTTCCTAAAATAAAGAAATATTGAAGATTTAATAATAAAATCAAATAAGATTTTATTTCGGAGTTTTCTCACTATTTTATTTGAATTTAGGAAAAATGCGCGTTTTTAAAAATTGCATTTAGGCCCCAAATAAATGTTCATCCTGTCCAGCTTGATTTTAGAAGTCGGGGATATTTTATTTCACGATTTTTGGAGTCGGTTTAGTGTTTATTTTATTTGTTTTTTTTGCGCGTAATTATTTATTAAAAAAAAGCGAAACCGACTTTGGGCCGTGTTCGGCCAGGACTCTATCTGGCCGGCCTTTATAAGCCAGGGAGCCCAGCCCGAGCCGCCCCAAAACCTAGCGCCCGACCCCGCCTCCCCTAGTGCCGCCGCCGCCGCTAGCCGCCGCCGCCGACCCCCCGCCCCTAGCGCTGCCGCCGCCGCCCGACGCCGGACCTCGCCGCCGCCGCCGCCGACCCCGCCGCCCCGCCAGAGCCGCCGCCCCGCCGAGGTTGACCGCCGCCCCGCCGTCGCAGGTTTTCCTCGAGAAAATTGTTCGGTTTTCCGTTCGGTTTTTTGTTTGGTTTTTTTAGATCCGTTTTTAGATTGTTTTTTTGGTTTAGTTTATTTAGAGAGTGTTCGCTCATTCGTTCGTTTTAACGAACGGGTTCACCGTTTAGTTCCAAAAAATGAACGTTCGTTCGTTAACCTATTCGTTCGTTAATTTTTTCGTCGTTTTTCTTTTTCTCGGATTATCCGCGATTATTACTGATCGCGATTTCTGATCCGATTTTTGTTCTAGTATAACTTTTCGCTCGTTTATCTGAATCAGGCGATTCAAGCGCCTGGAGTTTCGTCTCGAAACCCTCTTTCCGTTTACCAACTCAAACAAGATTTTGCTTCTGTAAAATTTGACTTAGATCCAGATTAGTAAACGAAGCTTGTTTCTTTCGCCGTTTGACTTTCGTTGTTTCGTTCGATTTGATTCTTTTTGCAAACCGGAGTTCTTAAGTTGAACTTTCTGGTTAGATCTCTTATTTGAGTTTTACCTATGCATTAGATGAGTACTTATTGTATGCTTGTTTGTTTGCGATAGAGTACCCGGAGTGCGCCGCTTGCTACTTTGAATCTCTAGGTTTCACGGATCATCAGCAAGGCAGGTAACACTTTGATCATACCTCCTTACTACCCAATTTTTATTGCATTAGATCAATCCTCAAACATTGCATGATTAGGATCTAATTAAATTGTGGGTTTTGGGAAGTAGATGAGGTAGTACCTATTTCCTGTTTTATTATCAAACCTTTGGGAGTTACTTCTATGTTGCTTATATTGCCATGCTATGCTAGTAGACGTGGATTGGGTAAGAGTATCCATGATAGATGTGAGATTGTTAAATTAATGATTTATTTAAGGTGGCAACTTAAACACACATCTGGGTGGATTGAGGCACCTGGGTATTCCAGCAATTGCCTGTTTTTCTTTATGGACCGCCACCCAGGCTCAAAGGGATCATGAGATTATTCATACTAGAAACTTCCGTGTGCAGCCACAAGCTACTATGGGCTCTAGGATAGTTGACTAAGTCATGCGAACTCTTACAGTGGTGGACTAGCAGATGTAGGGGATGTAGGTTTGTACGGTCTACCCGATCGTAAGGTGCTAGCGCTTCTGAAAGACAATGTCTCGGTCATCCGTTTCTCAAACATCATGTAGTGCAAGAATCCCATTGGAGGAGATCGAGTCTTGTGGGGAAAAGTGTGCAAACCTCTACAGAGTGTATAAACTAATCATGGTTAGCCGTGTCCCGGTTATGGACATCTGGAGTATCTAGTACTTGGATTATCATGTGAATCTCATCATGTTACTCTAATTAATATTTGTTGGGTTTTAATGATGATGCTTAATTGGGATTGAGAGGGTGTCTACGCTCTCAATGTTTAACAACTACCATCATAGTTAAATAAAATTCATTACTTTGCAGTAGGGAAAAATTGGCTTTACGCAAAAACTGTAACCATAGAGCTTTCCACCAGCCATATATGCATGTAGTATAGCCTTATTCTTTCATTACTCTCTATGTGTTACATTGCTAGCATATTCCATGTGCTGACCCGTTTCGGGCTGCAACGTTCATGTTGCAGACTATTCAGATGACGAGTAAGGTGCCTTTAGGTTGTGGTTCTATACTCAGTGATGCCATTGGAGTTGATGGACTCACTTATCTTCCAAGCCTTCCGTTGTTATTGTTATTAGATGGCCTTAAGCAATATTTATTGTAATAAGTTCTCTTTTGAGACACTCGATGTAATAAGTGTGTGATTGCTACTCTATTATAAATCCTTCAAGTACTGTGCATGTCAGCATTACTGATCCAGGGATGACACTGAAGCACAGAGATCAGACCGTTTGAGGTCTGGTCACTACAGATATAATATAGCATGGAACAATTAAAAATTATAGATACGTTGGAGTCGTATCAAGCATCCCCAAGCTTAATTCCTGCTCGTCCTCGAGTAGGTAAATGATAAAAACAGATTTTTTGATGTGGAATGCTACTTTGCATAATTTCAATGTAATTCTATTAATTGTGGTATGAATATTCAGATCCAAAAGATTCAAGACAAAAGTTCAATATTGACATAGAAATAATAATACTTCAAGCATACTAACTAAGCAATTATGTCTCTTCAAAATAACATGGCCAAAGAAAGTTATCCCTACAAAATTATATATTCTGGTTATGCTCCATCTTCACCACACAAAGTATTTAAATCATGCACAACCCCGATGACAAGCCAAGCAATTGTTTCATACTTTTAGTGTTCTCAAACTTTTTCAATCTTCACGCAATACATGAGCGTGAGCCATGGATATAGCACTATAGGTGTTATAGAATCGTGGTTGTGGAGAAGACAAAAAGGGAAAAGATAGTCTCACATCAACTAGTCGTATCAACGGGCTATGGAGAAGCCCATCAATAGATATCAATGTGAGTGAGTAGGGATTGCCATGCAACGGATGCACTAGAGCTATAAGTATATGAAAGCTCAACAAAAATAAACTAAGTGGGTGTGCATCCAACTTGCTTGCTCACGAAGACCTAGGGCATTTTAAGGAAGCCCATCATTGGAATATACAAGCCAAGTTCTATAATGAATAATTCCCACTAGTAAATGAAAATGATAACATAGGAGACTCTCTATGACAATCTTGGTGCTACTTTGAAGCACAAGTGTGGAAAAAGGATAGTAGCATTTCCCTTCTCTCTTTTTCTCTCATTTTTTTATTTGGGCCCTTTCTCTCCTTTTTTGGCCTCTTTTTTTATTTAGTCCGGAGTCTCATCCCGACTTGTGGGGGAATCATAATCTCCATCATCCTTTCCTCACTTGGGACAATGCTCTAAAAATGATGATCATCACACTTTTTTATTTACTTACAACTCAACAATTACAACTCTATACTTAGAATAAAATATGACTCTATGTGAATGCCTCCGGCAGTGTACTGGGATATGCAATGAATCAAGAGTGACACATATGAAAGAATTATGAACGGTGGCTTTGCCACGAATACAATGTTAACTACATGATCATGCGAAGCAATATGGCAATGATGGAGCGTGTCATAGTAAACGGAACAGTGGAAAGTTGCATGGCAATATATCTCGGAATGGCTATGGAAATGCCATGATAGGTAGGTATGGTGGCTGTTTTGAGGAAGGTATATGGTGGGTGTATGATACCGGCGAAAGGTGCACGGTATTAGAGAGGCTAGCAATGGTGGGAGGGTGAGAGTGCGTATAATCCATGGACTCAACATTAGTCATAAAGAACTCATATACTTATTGCAAAAATCTACAAGTTATCAAAGCAAAGTATTACGCGCATGCTCCTAGGGGGGTAGATTGGTAGGAAAAGATCATCGCTCGTCCCCGACTGCCACTCATAAGGAAGACAATCAATAAATAAATCATGCTCCGACTTCATCACATAACGGTTCACCATACGTGCATGCTACGGGAATCACAAACTTTAACTTAAGTATTTCTCAAATTCACAACTAAACTAGCATGACTCTAATATCACCATCTCCATATCTCAAAACAATTATCAAGTATCAAACTTCTCATAGTATTCAACACACTCATAAGAAAATTTTATTATTAATCTTGAATGCCTAACATAATTAAAGCAAATTATCATGTTGTTTTGTAGGACTATCAAAATAATCTAAGTGAAGCATGAGAGAACAATGGTTTCTATAAAACAAAACCACCAACATGCTCTAAAAGATATAAGTGAAGCACTAGAGCAAAAACTATATAACTCAAATGATATAAGTGAAGCACATAGAGTATTCTAACAATTTCTGAATCATGAGTGTCTCTGTCAGAAAGGTGTGTGCAGAAATAATGATTGTGGAAAACAAAAAAATAAAGACTCAAATAATACAAGACGCTCCAAGCAAAACACATATCATGTGGTAAATAAAAATATAGCTCCAAGTAAAGCTACCGATAGAAGTAGACGAAAGAGGGGATGCCTTCCGGGGCATCCCCAAGCTTTGGCTTTTAGGTCTCCATAGATTATCTTGGGGGTGCCATGGTCATCCCCAAGCTTAGGCTCTTTCCACATGTTGTTGCATAATCCACCAAATCTTTACCCAAAACTTGAAAACTTCACAACACAAAACTTAAAGTAGAAAATCTCGTGAGCTCCGTTAGCAAAAGAAAACAAAAAACCACTTCAAGGTACTGTAATGAACTCATTGTTTATTTATATTGGTGTTAAAACTACTTTATTCCAACTTCTCTATGGTTTATAAACTATTTTACTAGCTATAGATTCATCAAAATAAGCAAAACAACACACGGAAAAACAGAATCTGTCAAAAACAGAACAGTCTGTAGTAATATGTAGCTAATGCAAGATATCGAACCCCAAAAATTCTGAAATAAATTGCTGGGAGTGAGTAATTTATCTATTAATCATATGAAAAAAGAATTAACTAAATATAACTTTCCAAATAAAAACGGCATCAGTTCTTGTGAGCACTAAAGTTTCTGTTTTTTACAGCAAGATTAAAAAGACATTCCTCAAGTCTTCCCAACGGTTCTACTTGGCAAAAACACTAATTAAACACAAAAAACACAACCAAAACAGAGGCTAGATAAATTATTTATTACTAAACAGGAGCAAAAAGCAAGGAATAAAAATAAAATCTGGTTGCCTCCCAACAAGCGCTATCGTTTAACGCCCCTAGCTAGGCATAAAAGCGAAGATAGATCTAGGTATTGCCATCTTTGGAAGGCAATCCATAAGTGGCTCTCATAATAGATTCATAAGGTAATTTATTTTTATTTCTAGGGAAGTGTTCCATGCATTCCTTAACGCAAATTGGAATCTAATATTCCCTTCCTTCATATCAATAATTGCACCAATCATTCTAAGGAAAGGTCTACCAAGAATAATAGGACATGAAGGATTGCAATCTTTGTCAAGAACAATAAAATACACGGGCACATAATTACTATTTGCAACAATAAGAGCATCATTAATTCTTCCCATAGGTTTCTTAATAGTGGAATCCGCAAGGTGCAAGTTTAAAGAGCAATCATCAAAATCACGGAAACCTAGCACATCACACAAAGTCTTTGGAATCGTGGAAACACTAGCACCCAAATCACACAAAGCATAGCATTCATGATCTTGAATCTTAATTTTAATTGTAGGTTCCCACTCATCATAAAGTTTTCTAGGGATAGAAACTTCCAACTCAAGTTTTTCTTCATAAGATTGCATCAAAGCATCAATGGTATGTTTGGTAAAGGCTTTATTTTGACTATAAGCATGAGGAGAATTTAGCACGGATTGCAAAAAGGAAATACAATCTATCAAAGAAAAATTATCATAATTAAATTCCTTGAAATTCAAAATAGTGGTTTCATTAATATTTAAAGTTTTGACTTCTTCAATCCCACTTTTAACAATTTTAGCATCAAGATCTAAAGACTCCAAATTTTTGGAATGCCTTCTAGGTAAAGGTGGATCATATTGAGTCCCATCATTATCAAGATTCATATTACAAAACAAAGATTTAATAGGGCACACATCAATAACTTTTAGATCTTCATCTTTATAATCATGAAAACTAGAAGAACACGCTTTTATAAAGCAATCTTTCTTAGCACGCATCCTAGCGGTTCTTTCTTTGCACTCATCAGTGGAAATTCTCCTGGCTTTGAGAGACTCATTGATATCATGATTAGGAGGAATAAATCTAAGTTTCAAAGAATCAACATCAAGATAATTCTATCAACGTTCCTAGCCAACTCATCAATCTTAAGCAATTTTTCTTCAATCAAAGCATTGAAATTCTTTTGCGAGGTAATAAATTCTTTAATATTAGATTCAAAATCAGAGGGTATCTTACTAAAATGTCCACAAGAATTGTTGTAGGAATTACCATAATTATTAGAGGAATTACTAGGACACGGCCTGGGATTAAAGTTTCCTCTATACGCGTTGTTACCAAAATTATTCCTACCAACAAAATTCACATCCAAAGATTCATTATTGTTCTCAATCAAAGTAGAGAAAGGCATATCATTAGGATCAGAAGAAACACTTTTATTAGCAAATAATTTCATAAGTTCATCCATCTTATCACTCAAAAAATTAATTTCCCCTATTGCATGCACTTTCTTATTAGTAGAGCTTTCAGTGTGCCATTGAGAATAATTAACCATAATATTATCTAGGAGTTTAGTAGCTTCTCCTAAAGTGATTTTCATAAAAGTGCCTCCCGTGGCCGAATCTAAAAGATTTCTAGAAGCAAAATTCATTCCGGCATAAAAAATTTGTATAATAATCCACAAATTCAAACCATGTGTAGGGCAATTACGTATCATTAATTTCATCCTCTCCCAAGCTTGTGCAACATGTTCATGATCAAGTTGCTTAAAATTCATAATATCGTTTCTGAGAGAGATGATCTTAGCGGGAGGAAAATACTTAGAGATAAAAGCATCTTTGCACATATTCCACGAATCAATACTATTTTTAGGCAAAGACGAAAACCTAGCTTTAGCATGATCTCTAAGCGAAAAAGGAAATAGCTTAAATTTAACAATATCATTGTCCACATCTTTCTTCTTGTGAATATCACACAAATCAACGAAGTTGTTTAGATGGGTAGCAGCATCTTCATTAGGAAGGCTGGAAAACAGATCTTTCATGACAAGATTCAGCAAAGTACCATTAATTTCACAAGATTTAGCATCGGTAAGAGGAGCAATCGAAGTGCTAATAAAATCATTGTTGTTGGTATTGGTGAATTTACACAATTTGGTATTATCTTGAACCATCGTGACAAGCAAGCAATCCGACACACAAGCAAACAAGAAACGGGCAAAAAGAGGCGAATAGAGAAAGAGAGGGAAGACAAAGAGTGAGAGGGCGAATAAAACGGCAAGGGTGAAGTGGGGGAGAGGAAAACGAGAGGCAAATGGCAAATAATGTAATGCGGGAGATAAGGGTTTGAGATGGGTACTTGGTATGTTGACTTTTGCGTAGACTCCCCGGCAACGGCGCCAGAAATCCTTCTTGCTACCTCTTGAGCGCTGCGTTGGTTTTCCCTTGAAGAGGAAAGGGTGATGCAGTAGAGAAGCATAAGTATTCCCCTTAGTTTTTGAGAACCAAGGTATCAATCCAGTAGGAGGCCACGCACGAGTCCCTCGCACCTACACAAACAAATAAACTCCTCACAACCAACGCGATAAAGGGGTTGTCAATCCCTTCACGGTCACCTACGAGAGTGAGATCTGATAGATATGATAAGATAATATTTTTGGTATTTTTATGATAAAGAGAAATAAAGATGCAAGTAAAATAAATGGCAAAGGAAATAACTAAGTATTGGAAGATTAATATGATGGAAAATAGACCCGGGGGCCATAGGTTTCACTAGAGGCTTCTCTCGAGAGCATAAGTATTACGGTGGGTGAACAAATTACTGTTGAGAAATTGACAGAATTGAGCATAGTTATGAGAATATCTAGGTATGATCATGTATATAGGCATCATGTCCGAGACAAGTAAACTGACTCCTGCCTGCATCTACTACTATTACTCCACACATCGACCGCTATCCAGCATGCATCTAGAGTATTAAGTTCAAGAGAACAGAGTAACACTTTAAGCAAGATTACATGATGTAGTGGGATAAACTCATGCAATATGATATAAACCCCATCTTGTTATCCTCGATGGCAACAATACAATACGTGCCTTGCTGCCCCTACTGTCACCGGGAAAGGACACCGCAAGATTGAACCCAAAGCTAAGCACTTCTCCCATTGCAAGAAAGATCAATCTAGTATGCCAAACCAAACTGATAATTCGAAGAGACGTGCAAAGATTACCAATCATACATAAAAGAATTCAGAGAAGATTCAAATAGTGTTCATAGATAAACTTGATCATAAAACCACAATTCATCGGTCTCAACAAACACATCGCAAAATAAGATTACATCGAATAGATCTCCAAAAGAGAGGGGGAGAACTTTGTATTGAGATACAAAAAGAGAGAAGAAGCCATCTAGATAATAACTATGGACCCGTAGGTCTGAAGTAAACTACTCACACTTCATCGGAGAGGCTATGGTGTTGATGTAGAAGCCCTCCGTGATCGATACCCCCTCTGGCGGAGCTCTGGAAAAGGCCCCAAGATGGGATCTCGTGGATACAGAAAGTTACGGTGGTGGAATTAGGGTTTTGGCTCTGTATCTGGTAGTTTGGGGGTACGTAGGTATATATAGGAGGAAGGAGTACGTCGGTGGAGCAACATGGGCCCCATGAGGGTGGAGGGCGCGCCTGGGGGGTAGGCGCGCCCCCTACCTTGTGCCTACCTGGTTGATTGCTTGACGTAGGGTCCAAGTCCTATGGATCATGTTCGTTCCAAAAATCACGTTCCCGAAGGTTTCATTCCGTTTGGTATTCTTTTTCTGTGAAACCCTAAAATAGGCATAAAAACAGCAATTTTGGGCTAGGCCTCCGGTTAATAGGTTAGTCCCAAAAATAATATAAAAGTGTATAATAAAGCCCAATAATGTCCAAAACAGGATATAATATTGCATGGAACAATCAAAAATTATAGATGCGTTGGAGACGTATCAGTGGGCGAGGAAGCAGGCGTAAGGCGTAGTAAGCAAGCTTCACCTCGTCCTGCGAGCCTCCGCGCCTGTGGGCGGGGGAGACGACGTACTAAGGAAGCTTCTCCTCATTCTACGAGTTGAAGGGACACATCAAAAGTAATACATACAAAGCATCTTGAGTGTATAGAGCATTGCCTCTAAGGTAGGCCCCACATGGTTTGCCTCTTTTTTAACATAATGCATCAAGTCGTAATTTGTTTGTTCACCCATGGTAGGCGATCCTCCATCAAGTGGACAACTAGTACACGTGTCAAATTACCACGTGGGCTTCCTTTTCGTACAGAAATGAGCTCCACCGTGTACCCGCGCGGGTATGGTTGGGAAAGAGACGGGAGTACGTGCGCCGTGCGTGCACCTCTTCTCTTCGTGCACGTCCGCCACCTATGTGTGTGTGACAGAGAGATACAAACCTAGATAGATGGCGTGTGTTCATGAGTGTATTTTGTTGGGGGGTGATTTCGTGAAAGTATTTGTGGGAATATGTGTCGATGACATCTCAAACAAAAATTCGGCACATGCAATGTGCGTGAAATAGAGGCATATCTATATCATATATAGAGGGGGCGATCCACGAGAAGATAGGGAGGGGTCATAGATATCAATAGAGTCGAAGAGAGGATCAAGTGGGTGGGTGCGAGATCGATGAAGAGAGCGATCGAAATTGTGTGTGTGCAAGTCAAACATATAGAGCGACTGACCTACCGGAACATCAGAGGGCACAGGGCAAGTTTGTGTGTGGTAAGGAGACATGACTAGAGCTCTCGATGTATCGGTCTATGTGGGGGGAGACAGAGGCCTAACTAGAGAGGTAGAACGACTCATATATGTGTTGAGAAGGAGACACTCATCTATGTCTTGAGGGAGATCGGTCGATATCCATACATAACTGAAGGACGGGAAATAGGTTGGGACAGCGAGAGAGAGAGAGAGAGAGAGAGGGAGAGACAGAGGAGAGAGAGGAGAGAGATAGGGAGGGAGAGGGGTAGAGAGCTGGATGGGTGATGGAGTTGCTTCTCGAAGATGGTGGGAGAGGCCTACTAGACAAACTGAGGGTAGAACTGCAACATTATCAATAAGAGTGGGGATGTGTTTGTGTGTGACTGTGCATGATAGATGTGTCGGGACACATGCATGGATGATGAAGGGGAACCATGTGTTTGGTAAGCAAACCTAACTAGATCGGTAGATCAATTGTTGTTTGTCGGGGCAAGTGAGAGACATAACTAATGAGGTAGATCGATCGACGCATGGGAAAAATGAGTTATAAGGACCTAGATAGCTATATGTATAGCGGGAGATCGGTCGGTGTACATCCATTTGTTAGAGGCAAATAAGGCCCAGCGAGACGAATAGACAGAAATAATGGAGCTAGGAGGTGGTGCGAGAGGCCGAGCTACTACCTAGATAGGGGGAGGAGTGTGCGATTGTGAGATTGATGAAAAGAGGGGGCGAGAGTTTACATGTGTGTGGGACCGTATGTGAGACACGGGCCATGGACACGGAAAGGAGGAGATGGAAGGTGTGTGCGTATGTTGTAGGCAGACATCGCTGGAGAGGTTTATTGATTGGTATGTGTCGGAAAGGAGTTGTGGAGACTGTGGGAGAACGACCTAAATAAAAAAAATGAATGTGCACGATGGATAGAATGCTGAGGGAGGGGTAGGGCGAGGAGGGCGTGTGCATGCACGAGAGAAATTTAGTGCTAGCTATAAAGGTTATAGGATTGTGTGGGTGTAAGAGACTAACGAAGACCATAATTTGATATGAAAGTAAATTCATATATTTGAATAGGAGATCATAGTGTTATAAACACATGCATGCATGAATATAGAGGTGATACGCTTGTTGTGGTTTTGCACATGTTATACCATAGTGTGATAATGCATGGCGTTTGCAACTCACAGCTAAATGTCGAACAATCTAAACCATACTATACATCGAACCATCTCACATTTTATTTGCATTTGTGATAATGTGTGGCGTTACTAAATGCTTCTGATTTCGGTCTACGAGGGTACGTGCACAGACTCTCCCCTCTCGTTGCTATGCATCACCTAGATAGATCTTGCGTGATCGTAGGAATTTTTTTTGAAATACTGCATTCCCCAACACTATTTACCCCCTGAGGTCTTCACTCTAACTTGGCATGCTGATGTTGGTTATATCATGCATATGGTGCCTTACATTGCTTACTATATACATCAAATATGTCATCTGCTTAGTTTAGACATGCTTTATGTGAATGCCATTTGTTTAGTTTATTCATCGTTTATGTGAGTTATGCAACGCCATCTTGTTTAGCCAGGCATCATATATGTGAATTTTGCAATGCCATCCTGCTTAGACAGTCATCTTATATGTGAATTATATCAGTCCATCCTTTTTTCCGTTACATATTACATTTGTCAACAATGTTAGTACATTCAACAACTCTTCGTGTGCATCAGCCATTTGACACGGTGATGGAAAATTCTGGAGTGAAAACAGGGTCTTCAGAGCAGACTATGCTATCTGACGAAGCGCATATCTCGCTGGTTACGGATAGCTCCTCAAAGGAGTATTCAGAGACAGATGACCAGTCCTATCCCCCCAGGTGTATGCTCTAACTTGGTAGGGTTATGTTGCTCATATCGTGCATATGGTGTTTTCCATTGCTATGTCACTTGATTAGTTTAGACATGCTTTGTGTGAATGACACATGTTTAGTGTCTAATTACCATATATGTGAATTATGCATTGCCATCTTGTTGCAAGACATTATATATGCGAATTATGCAATGCTATCTTGTTGCAAAGGCATTATATATGTGAATTATGCAATGTCATGTTGTTTAGCCCGTCATCATGTATGTGAATTATATCATGCTATCATTTTTTTGTATTACGTGTTCCATTTGTCGACAACGTTTGCATATTCAACTACTCTTCCTGTGCATCAGCCATTTCAAGCGGTGATGGAAGTATCTGCAGTGAAAACAAGGTATTCAGAGCAGACAATGCTACCCGCTGAAGCAGACATCTTGGTTACAGAGAGCTCCTCGGAGGAGGATTCAGAGACTGATGACCAGTCCTATTTCCCCCCTAAGGTCTATGCTCAAACTTGGCGGGGTTATATTACCCATGTCATGCATGTTATCTTGTATTGCTTAGTTTTTACATCATATATAGATTGCTATCTGCTTACTTGCTTACTATATAAATCATATATTTGAATTATATCATGCCATCATGTTTACATACACAACATCTATCTGAATTATGGCAAGGCAACCCATTTAATAAAGGCATCATATAGTTATATCATCTCATCCTGTTTAGTGTTTACAGTCATCATATTTTGAATTATGTCATTCTATCCATGAATTATATCATGCTATCATGTTTCCACAGGCAGCATGTATGTGAATTATGGCATGCCAACCTATTTAAAAAACACATTATATAGTTATATCATGTCATCCTGTTTACATAGTCATCATATTTTGAACTATGTCTTTCCATCTTTTTTAGTTAGCCATCATAATATGAAATTGTGGCATGCTATCCTGTTTAGTTAGGCATCATATATGTGAAATTGTGTGATGCTATCTTGTTTGGTTAGACAACATAACTATGAATTATTTCATGCTCTCTTTTATTCCCCACTATCCATTGCACCTGTCTATCATACAATGTTTGTACATTCAATTACTTTTCTTGTTTATCAACCAACAGAGAGCAGTATCTAAGGGAGTAACAACACGGTCATCAGAAAAGATAGTGCTACCAGTTGATGCAAATAGAACCACGGTTGTACTTGCCCAAGAACCAGCCCCACCACACATAACCCAGACTCTCGCAGATTGTACCCCTACCCAGTTGGACAGAGAACTAGCTACACCCCTTCTAACCCCAACCCCAGCAGATAGTAACCCAGTTCCAGTTGACAGAGCACCGTCTCCACCACAGAGCACCAAAACACAAGCAGTTAGTAAGGGAACTGCAGTGCCCAAAGCACGAGGACCACCACTCCGAATGCCAACTCAATGGTTAAAGGAGAAGAAGATTTTCTCTCAGGTCAGGTTATGTAGCTATGGTTCATACTTGTTTGCTCTTGCATCACTGTATTTACTCATACCAACTATTTTCAAATTTGAAGGATGGAATTGAAACTCCAATGGTGCAACACATACGTTTTAAACCTGTTTATTTATCTGGTTTGTTGTTTTAACTTGCTCTCTGTTGATTTCAGTTTCAATTGAATAAACAGTTATGTTCACATGTCATGCACATTACAAGTGTTGTTATTTCTCTATAGTTTCTGATACTTATATTCTGTCTATTCTTCTTTATCCTAAACAAATATTATTTGAACCGTGTCTCTATCTTGATTTGGCAATAAAAACTAGAATGACATAGACCATAAAGTGACCATGGTACATAGATATATGTTTGTTTCCTGTGCACTTTACTACTGAACTAATTTACCAAAATGATTTTCATATACAACATGGTAAACATGTGATGTTTCTGTTCTCTTTTTGAATGCGGACAAAATATTGGAGAACATTACCCCGTTATGCAATGATAAAGGAATTAATGCAGATAAGGTTCAAGATAGTGAGACATCCCTGTTGGTCTCCAAGAAAGCTGATAAAAACTATCTTGACGACACTAAGAGAACCCAAAAGTCCTGTCTTGATGTAGTGTTCGAGTTACAGTCCACTACTGCTGGCACAAGCTCTTCGAACTCGCTGCCTGAATCAGTTCATCTTCTTGAGTCTCAACTTTAAGTTGAAAGACATCGATCAGATGTGCTGCGACAGGAAGCTGGAGGACTGAGGAAGTCCCTCCAGAATTTAGATGCATACTTTCTGGTGCAACAGCAAGCGCTGGAGGATTTAAGCGCCAAACAAGAGAAAGTTAATAAGCTTGATAAGCATCTTGCCAGCATTATGGGTACCCAGGATATTGTTTCTTGAGCTCTTCTGAAGTGGTTTCAGTTCTGGACTTGTTTTGTTGCGGCATTTATTTGCACCGGTCGCCAACTTTGACAACCAGTGTATATGATATGCTGGTTTGTTCCCTATATTTGCACTGTTGGCAAACTTTGATGCCTAGTGGATGTAATATGTGTAATAGCCATGATAGCCTAGCGTAAGTTTCTTGCTTATTTATTTCCTTATTGTCTTGTTTATTTGTTTTCTTGTAGTCAGTGCAGTTCTTTTTCCGTAGATTTCTAGTGGCCGCAATAACCTATTTTTTTAAAACTAGGCCAAAATAACCATGGGATGCATATTTATTGTGGTTACCATGGGCCTCCTATGGGGCGTACAAACAATGGGCCTTCTTAGGGCCGTATAAAAAATGGCCTTCTATGGGCCGTAGCATCAATGGGCCTTCTACGGACCGTATGATTTTTTGGCAGAAAGACTGTAAGGAAGGCCCCTACAATATAATTGGCGCAACAAACCTAGATTGCAAGTACCATGTCTTGAACCTGGGTGGGTGGGAAGGCATCAACCCCTTACCACCACTAGGTTATGCCTTAGTCTTCTATGGGCCGTATGATCGACCGGCCAAACATGAGCCAATAACATACCACATTATGGGTCGTAAACGGGCTAGATTTGGAATTGTCTGTTCATGGGCTGACCATAACGGGCCGTCGTTAATCGGCCATAGTTGATGACGCTATGAAAACGGCCCAACGGATTAACGAGCCGCAAATGGGCCGATTCCATGAGCGGAGTTTGGCCCACAAGCAGAAAAGTCCAGTAACGGGCTGTAAGTAACCGAATGCTGGAAATAAGCCCAAGAATAAATGGGCCCTCAGAAAGCTGAAAGATAAAACGGGTTGGAAACGGACCAATGGAATAATGGGCCATTAATGGGTATAAAGCGGTACACTGTTCATTGTGGGCCAGATTCACCACGGGTCGTTAATGGGCCAAGATTTACAAATGGCCTCATATGAGCCGAAAGAAATCATGGGCCATACATGGGCAGGAAGTTACAATGGGCTGGAATCATATTGGATGGCCCAGATGAAGCTACTGGGCTTAATTCCGATAGGCCGTAACGGGTCATGAGTTAGCGGGCCGTAAATGGGCTATATATGAACAGGCCGTTAATAGGCTTTCCGTGGGCCAGCCCGTTACCTTTTGACCAAGTCAAATGGGTCGGCCTTTTCACCGGAATGGGCCTCTGTTGGACCGTGCCACATGTCAACGTATCATAGGCGCCTCCTGTTCAATGAATGGATGATATCTGTCCCAACGGTGAGCCAACACATGTTTCCTCCGGCCAATGACAATTTTACATGTGGAAAATACTCATTAGTCTGGGTTGTTAACGGGTTATCGGATCCAAAACCGGACCCGATAGCTTAACGATGACCCGTTACGGTGGATGCCATGTGTCGGTCAACCTTGACGAAAGCACTTCTATGACGCGTGATTTATCGTCATGGAAGTGGACACTTCCGTGATGATAATTTTGGTAATGTCATGGAACACTTCTACGACATCACATGTATGACTATCTTGATTCTGTCATAAAATCGTCATGGATGTACACGCATGACAGAAAACGTGACCTACTGTGACAAACATGTATCATCACGGAAGTGTATTTTTTGTAGTGTTAGGCGAGTACGGGATCGCAACTAAGCCCCCGAGTGGGAGGATTGCTCTCCACTCGCAGTAATTTTGTAACTTAGGCGAATACGGGATTGCAGCTAAGCCCTCGAGTGGGAGGATTTCTCTCCACTCGGAGTAGTTTTGTAACTTAGGCGAAACAGGTTCGTGGCTAAGCCCCCGAGTGGGAGGATTACTCTCCACTTGGAGTAGTTTCGTAACTTAGGCGAAACAGGTTCGCGGCTAAGCCCCCGAGTGGGAGGATTGCTCTTCACTCAGAGTAATTTTGTAACTTAGGCAAAACAGGTTCACGGCTAAGCCCTCGAGTGCGAGGATTGCTCTCCACTCAGAGTAGTTTTGAAACTTCGGTGAAACAGGTTCGTGGGTAAGCTACCCACTGGGGGATTTGAACACACGTTTATGCGAAAACAATCATTAACAGACTGCAGGAATCATGTCTTTATAAACAAACTAAATGTATTCTCATTACAACTCAAAGATCCAAGTATTAAGTATAAAATCGGCGGAGTAGATCCGCGTTCCAGGCATGTGGTTCATCAATCTTCTTTGCGATGTTGTAGAGGTGATAAGCTCGGTTGTTAAGCACCTTGGTGACGAGGAAAGGGCCTTCCCACACGAGGGCAAGCTTGTGAGGCCATTGCTGATCCACTCGGAGCACAAGGTCTCCTTGGAATACTCGGCCTTTGATGTTCCTAGTGTGGAACTGACGAAGGTCTTGCTGATAAATAGTCAACCGAATTAGAGCCATTTCTCGCTATTCTTCCAGAAGGTCTACTACATCTTGATGCGCTTGTTCTGCTTGAGCCTCCGAATAGAGTTCCACTAGAGGCGCATTGTGATACAAATCAATCGGCAACACAGCTTCAGCTCCATACACCATGAAGAAGGGGGTTCGGTTGGTGGATCGGTTGGGAGTTGTCCTTAATCCCCATAAGACAGACGGTAGCTCAGTCACCCAAGCCCCGGATGCATGTTCAAGGTCGGGCATGAACCGAGGTTTCAACCCTTGGAGGATCAGGCCATTTGCTCTCTCGTCTTGACCATTGGATTGTGGGTGCGCAACGGATGAGTAGTCCACCCGAGTGCCAAGGGAGTGCAGAACTCTTTGAATTCTTCCGTGTCAAAAAGTGAACCGTTGTTTGTGGTGATGCTGTGAGGGACTCCATATCGGAATACCAATTCTTTTATGAAACTGATGGTTGTGCTTGAGTCTAAGTTCTTGATAGGCTTTGCTTCAATCCATTTGGTGAACTTGTTGACTCCTACGAGCAGCTAAGTGAAACCACTCCTGCCAGTCCTGAGAGGTCCAACCATATCCAAACACCACACAGCGAACAACCAGACTAGTGGAATGGTTTTCAAGGCAGATGTAGGCTTGTGGGACCTGTTTGCATAGAATTGACATCCCTCGCACTTCTCGATGATTTCCTTTGTTGCTTCATTGGCCCGCGGCCAGTAGAATCCCGCTCGGTATGCTTTGGCCACGATGGTCTGAGAGGACGCGTGGTGACCACAAGTCCCCGAGTGGATTTCATCCAAGATCAGTCGACCCTCTTCTGGAGAGATACATCGCTGAGCTACTCAAGTAACACTTTCTCTGTAGAGTTGTCCACCTATCACTATGAAGGCCTTGGACCTACGGACAATCTGGCGTGCTTCAACTTCATCTTTGGGAAGTTCCTGCCTGAGGAGATATGCAAATAAGGGCACTGTCCAGTCGGGGGTGATTACCAAAATTTCCATGACTAGGTCAACGACTGCTGGCATGTCGACTTCAGTCAGATTGGTAGGACTTAATGGTTGGGGAGATTCTTCGGTAAAAGGATCTTCTTGCACTGATGGGAAATGGAGATGCTCGAGGAACACATTGTTGTGGATAGGCTTCCGAGTGGAACCTATTTTTGCCAGGTCATTAGCTGCTTGGTTCTTGAGTCGGGGAACATGGTGGAGCTCCAACCCTTCAAACTTCTTTTCCAACTTCCTCACTTCATTGTAGTATTTGGTCATGGCAGGGCTCCTGACATCCCACTCCTTCATAACCTGATTAACCACCAAGTCTGAGTCGTCGTAGACCATCAGGGGACGGACGCCGAGTGAGATGGCCATACGCAACCCATAGAGAAGTACTTCGTACTCAACTTCATTGTTGGAGGAATCAAAGTGAATCTGGAGTACATAACTAAGTTTGTCGCCTCATGGGAACACCAGGACCACTCCGGCACCAAAACCATTTAACATCTTAGATCCATCAAAGAACATGGCCCAGTGTTCCGAGTGAACTTGGGTTGGCTAATGTTGCTCAATCCACTCGGCCAAGTAATCTACGATTGCTTGAGAATTGATCGCCTTCTTTGAATCAAACTTGATATCCAGAGGAAGAAGTTCAATTGCCCACTTAGCCACTCGACCGATTGCATCTCGATTGTTCAAGATTTCAGACAACAGAGCATCGCTGACGACTGAAATCGAGTGGTCTTGGAAGTAATGTGCAACTTTCCTCGTAGTCAAATAAATTCCATAGATAAGCTTCTCGTAATGTGGATACCTTTGCTTGGACGGGGTCAAGACTTCAGAAATTTAATACACTTGGCGTTGAAATTTATAGGCCTTGCCTTATTCTTCTCGCTCGACGGTGAGCATTGTGCTGACAACCTGACCAGTGGTTGCAATATATAACAGTAGAGCTAGGCTCTTTACTGACTGGAGCAGCAAGCACTGGCTGGGTGTAAAGCAGGGCTTTGAGCTCGAGTCCACTCGAATGTATCGGACTTTTTCATCAGTCGATAAAGAGGCAATGCCTTTCCACCGAGACAAGAAATGATTCGACTTAACGTAGCAAGCCAACCTGTCAGCTTTTGAACGTCAAGCACATGCACATGGTGTTTCATTTGGAGAATTGCACCGATCTTTTTAGGGTTTGCATCTATCCCTCGTTCGGAAATGAGAAAACCAAGCAACTTTCCACCAGGAACTCCGAATGTGCACTTGGACGGATTCAGCTTGATGTCATATCTTCTCAGATTGGCAAAAGTTTCAGCGAGGTCAGACAGCAGGTCGGAACTCTTGCGTGACTTAACCACGATATCATCCATATATGCCTCCACATTCCGACTGATCTGAGTGGGCATGCACTTCTGGATCATGCTTATGAATGTGGCGCCGACATTCTTAAGACCAAAAGGCATGGTGACATAGCAAAAACACCCGAACGGAGTGATGAAGGTCGTTTTTATTTCATTGGGTCCATACAGTCGGATCTGATGATACCCAAAAAATGCATCCATAAAAGACAAACACTCAAACCCCACAGTCGAGTCGACTATCTAATTGATGCGAGGGAGAGGAAAATGATCTTTCGGGTAGGCCCGATTGATATGCTTGAAATCAATACACATACGAAGTGAATTATTCTTCTTAGGGACCATGACAACGTTGGCGAGCCACTCGGAGTCGTATATCTTGCGGATGAACTCAGCTGTCAGCAGCCGAGCCACCTCCTCACCAATCTCCTTCCACTTTTCTGCGGCAGACCGACGGAGATGCTCTTTGACAGGTTTTTCCTTTGAGTCGACACGCAAATGATGCTCAGCCAGCCCCCTGGGTACACCTAGCATGTATGATGGTTTCCATGCAAAGATGTCCCAGTTCTCGCTGAGGAACTCGATGAGCGCGGCTTCCTATTTGTTGTCGAGTGTTGTTGAGATGTGGGTCGGAGCAGCAGTGGGGTCTTCCGGGTGAATGTGGACTGGCTTCGTCTCACCGACCGACTGAAATGCGGATTTTGAAGCAGGCTTCTTGTCTCGCAACAAATCACTCGGATTGGCATTTTTCTTGTACTCTTTCAGCTCTACCACTGCCATTTGCTCATCAGCAATCTTGGAACCCTTTTGGAGGCACTCCTCCTCTCCCTGCATATTACCCATAACTGTGTTCACACCTTTGGACCTGGGCATCTTCAACTTAAGATACACATAACATGGGCGGGCCATGAAACGAGCATATGCGGTTCTGCCTAGGATAGCATGATAGGCACTATGGAAATCCACTACCTCAAATGTCAACTTGCGGAAATTCTGGGAATCCCAGAAAACCACATCAAGAGAAATCTGTCCAAGTGGCTTTGCTTTCTTCCCTGGGATGACTCCATGGAACTGCATGTTGCTCTCACTGAGTTTGGACATCGAAATGCCCATCCCTTGGAGGGTCTCAGCATACAGAATGTTCAGACCACTTCCACCATCCATAAGAACTTATGTTAGTCAGGTGCCCCCAACGATTGGGTCGACCACCACGCTCGCCGCCCTGGGGTAGCAACGTGCGTTGGGTGATCTGATTGGTCGAATGTAATGGGAGTTTTTTATCACTTCAGGTATGTCATAGTTGCCGGAGCAACCATGTTCACTTCTTTGTTAATGACTTTCAGTCGACTTTTGCTCTTGACATCAGCAAAAATCAGCAAGGTAGCATTGACTTTCGGGTAACCATCATCCTTCTCCTCATCTTCATCCTTATCAGAGTCCTTTTCACTGGGCTGAACCTCTCGGAACTGCTGAATCAGGAGTCTGCACTATTGAGTGATATGTTTGGAAATAATCAAGTTACCCTCTTCATCCTTCTTCGTGTGAATGTGACACGGCAAATCCAGGATGTCCTAGCCGGACTGATCTTCAACTTTTTGGGAACCCACGGCCCCTTGGGCTTTCCTTTGAATTTCCCTTGGGTATTCACTACTGCTGCTTCAGCCTGACCAGTAGCTTCAGCCTTGCATTTATGTTTCCGATTAGGGTTTCCACCTCCGGTGTCCTGGTCGACTGGTTTCCCCTTGCCATTGCAGAGTTGGTATTCCTCTTCGCCATTCGCATACCGAGTGTCTATCTCCATCATCCGATTGAGATACACGGCCCCGGAGCAACCGAATTTCAGCGTGAGCTCTCCGTACCGTATGCCTTCCTTGAAAGCGCAGACGGCCTAATGCTCTGAAACATTCTCCACTAGATGATGAAGCGTAGTCCACCACTGGATGTAATCCCTCAAGGTTTCATTCGGTTTCCGAATACAGTGCTGCAACACGGACAACCCTCTGCGGGGTGTTTGCATGTGCCTTTGAATGTCTTGATGAACACTCGGGCCAAATCTTCCGAATAGAAAATTCTTTCAGGAGCCAACTGATTCAGCCAAGCTCTGGCTAAGCCTTCAAGCATCAAGGGGGGTGCTTCATGGCCACATTATCGTTGCCTCCACCAATCTGCACTGCCACTCGGTAATATTCTAGCCACATGTATGGCTTCGAGTCACCAGTGAACTTGCTCACACCTACAGCGAATCTGAAGTTGGGTAGGATCTCAGCTGCTTGGATGGCCGTGCTAGAACACTCGGGCCCAAAGATGAATGCCCTGCTTCCAGTCGAACGATCTCTGTCCAACCCTTCTCTGTTAGCTCTACCTCTGTCAACCATGCCTTGTACGATAACTGACCTTGCATCGAACCCAGGCTCTCTTGGGTCGACTGGAACTCTCTGTTCATCAGCATACGAGCGCCTATCATCATATCGCCGGGGTGCGTACGAACCACCCCTCGGAGGGGGCATAGGCACTCGGCCAATGTACTGGTCTTGGTGATAACCACGATCTTCACGCCGTGGAGGCGATCTTGGGCTATGTGCCAACTTAACTGTGTCCACAACGACGGACCTGCTGTGAATCCTATTGTGCGACTGAGAAACAGCTGAGTTTTTCTCCCCAGCCGCCCTGAGCAACGCCCGAATCTGCTGCAGGCCTCTGCCAGCCTTAGAATGGGATGGCTGGATCGACTCTGCGATACGTGCAGCATTTACAACATTCTGGATCGGAGTACGGTATACCTGATCATACGTCTCCAACATATCTATAATTTTTTATTGTTCCATGTTGTTATATTATCAATCTTGGATGTTTTATAGTCATTTTATATCATTTTTTGTACTAACATATTGACATAGTCCCAACTGTGAGTTGTTGTTTTTTCCATGTTTTTTACATCACAGAACATCAATATCAAATGGAGTCCAAATGCCACGAAACTTTATGGAGATTTTTTATGGGCCAGAAGGAACACAACGAGCCCTGGCTACGCCTGGGGGGTGCCCTGAGGGGAGCACAACCCGCCAGGGTGCGCTAGGAGGCCCAGGCGCGCCCTGGTGGGTTGTGCCCACCTCAAGTGCCCCCGGACCGCCTCTTTGCGCTATAAATACCCCCCTATTCCCAAAACCCTAGGGGAGTCAAGAAATATTGATCCAGCCGCCGCAGAGTCTAGAACCACCAGATCCAATCTGGACACCATCTCGGATGGGGTTCACCACCTCCATTGGTGCCTCTCCGATTATGCGTGAGTAGTTCTTTGTATACCTTCGGATCCATAGTTACTATCTAGATGGCTTCCTCTCTCTCTTGGTTCTCAATACAATGGTCTCTTGGAGATCCATATGATGTTACTCTTTTGCGGTGTGTTTGTTGGGATCCGATGAACCTTGAGTTTATGAGAAGATCTATTTCTTTTATATGCATGATTGCTTATAGACTCATATTTCTTCTCCGATGTTGGGGTTTTGTTTGGCCAACTTGATCTATTTATCTTGCAATGGGAAGAGGCGATTTGTAGTGGGTTCGATCTTACGGTGCTTGATCATAGTAACAGAAGGGGAACCAACACGTATGTAACGTTGCTACTAAGGATAAAACGATGGGGTCTATCTCTACATAGATAGATCTTGTCTACATCATGTCATCGTTCTTATTGCATTACTCCGTTTCTCCATGAACTTAATACACAAGATGCATGCTGGATAGTGGTCGATGTGTGGAGTAATAGTAGTAGATGCAGGCACGAGTCGGTCTACTAATCTTGGATGTGATTCCTATGTAATGATCATTACCTGGATATCGTCATGAGTATTTGAAGTTCTATCAATTGCCCAACAATAATTCGTTCACCCACTGTTTGCTATTTTTCTCGTGAGAAGCCACTAGTGACACCTACGGCCCCTGGGTCTCTTTCTCATATTATTTGCCTTTGCGATCTACTTTTCCTTTGCTTTTATTTTCAGATCTACTAAACTAAAAACCCAAAAATACCTTGCTGCAATTTATTCTTATTTATTTCATTTGGCGTTCGATCTATCAATCTACTACAAATTTACCTCACGTATGTTTGCCTATCTTGAGGCGCTGTACCCCGGAAGGGATTGCCAACCCCTTTAAGACGTCAGCTTGTGAGAAGTTGTTATTTGTGTGGAGGCTCTGTTTACATTGTGTTGCTTGGTTCTCCTACTGGTTCGATAACCTTGGTTTCACATCTGAGGGAAATACCTACCGCCGCTGTGTTGCATCATCCCTTCCTCTTTGTGGAAATACCGACGTAGCTTCAAGCGACATCAAAAGGAATTTCTGGCGCCGTTGCCGGGGAGGATCCTCAACATATACCAGGTTCCTAATCAGAAATCTCGTCTCCTCGCAATTTACATTATTTTCCATTTTCCTCTTGTTTTCCTCTCCCCCACTTCACAAAAATTTGTCGTTTTATTCGCCCCTCTTTTCCGCTCGCCGTTTTCTTGCCGGATCTATTCTTGTGTGCATTCTTGTTTGTGTAGTCATGATGCCTCAAATAAAATATTATGATGTTCCTTACCCCAATATTTTGCTTGAAATTGAGAAAAGTACTAAGGAATATATGACTACACAATTTGAGCATAATAAATATTTTACCCAAGAACTTAAGGAGTACTCCATTGTGTTGGATGCTATAACAAACAACTTGATGATATTAGTAGAGAAGTTTGCATTCTCCAATCTAAGTATGCTTTTGCTGAAAGTTTGTTAGGAAAAATATCTGATGCAAAAGCTACCCTAGTAAATCAAATGGCTGCTAAACCAATCTCTCGAGAGGATAAAAGTGATGAAGATCTTAAAATGATTGGTGTTTTTCCTATTGATTCCTTGTTTAGTAATATTAAGATTGATGAAAAATGGACTAGAGAAGAGTCAACTTTAGCTAGAAGGCATCCCGATATTTCGGAGAGTGAAAATTTTGTTGAGAAAATTGATAAAAGTTGGTTTGGAGAGGTCAAAACTTTAGCTAGTGATGTGCCCAACCTTTTGGATTACAAAGACTCTAATTATGATAGTTGCTAATTGTTTATTGTATTTCTTTGTTGCAATCCATGATAAATTCACCCCATGCTTATGAACAAAATAAAGCTTTTACTAAACATATTGTTGATGCTATGATGAAAGCTTTTGAAGAAAAGTTGGAATTAGAAGTTTCAATTCCTAGAAAATTGCCTGATGAATGGGAACCTACTATCCAAGTCAAGATTAAAAATTATGAATGTTTTGCTTTGCCTGACTTGGGTGCTAGTGTTTCTACAATTCTGAAATCTTTATGTGATGTGCTTGGTCTTACCGATATTGAATCATGTTCTATGAATTTCACTTGGCGGATTCTACTATCAAAAAGCCTATGTGAAGAATTAATGATGTTCTTATTCTTTCAAATAGGAATTATGTCCCCATAGGTTTTATAGTTCTTGATATTGATTGCAATCTGTCTTGTCCAATTATTCTTGGTAGACCGTTTTTACGCACTATCGGTGTCGTGATTGATATGAAAGAAGGCAATATTAAGTTCCAATTTCCTTTGAGGAAGGGTATGGAACACTTTCCTAGAACAAGAATTAGGCCACCATATGAATCAATCATGAGGGCATCTTATGGATCTCGAACCAAATATGACAAAACTTAGATCCTTGCTTTATGCCTAGCTAAGGGCGTAAAACTATAGCGCTTTATGACCTAAGGTTTATCAATCCATAGGAGGCGTAGGATGAAGATGGTCTCTCTCAAGCAACCCTGCAACCAAATAACAAAGAGTCTCTTGTGTCCCCAACACACCCAATACAAAGGTAAATTGTATAGGTGCACTAGTTCGGCGAAGAGATGGTGATACAAGTGGTATATGGATAGTAGATAAAGGTATTTGTAATCTGAAATTTTAAAAACAGCAAGGTAACTAATGATAAAAGTGAGTGTAAACGGTATTGCAATGCGTTGATACAAGGCCTAGGGTTCATACTTTCACTAGTGCAAGTCCTCTCACAATAATAACATAATTGGATCATATAACTATCCCACAACATGCAACAAAGAGTCACTCCAAAGTCACTAATAGCGGAGAACAAACAAAGAGATTATGGTAGGGTATGAAACCACCTCAAAGTTATTCTTTCCAATCAATCCGTTGGGCTATTCCTATAAGTGTCACAAACAGCCCTAGAGTTCGTACTAGAATAACACCTTAAGACACAAATCAACCAAAACCCTAATGTCACCTAGATACTCCAATGTCACCTCAAGTATCCGTGGGTATGATTATATGATATGCATCACACAATTTTAGATTCATCTATTCAACCAACACAAAGGACCTCAAAGAGTGCCCCAAAGTTCCTACTGGAGAATCACGACGAAAACATGTGCCAACCCCTATGCATAGGTTCATGGGCGGAACCCGCAAGTTGATCACCAAAACATACATCAAGTGAACCACGTGATATCCCATTGTCACCACAGATACGCACGGCAAGACATACATCAAGTGTTCTCAAATCTTTAAAGACTCAATCCGATAAGATAACTTCAAAGGGGAAACTCAATCCATTACAAGAGATTACAGGGGGAGAAAACATCATAAGATCCAACTATAATAGCAAAGCTCGCGACACATCAAGATCGTATCACCTAAAGAACACGAGAGAGAGAGAGATCAAACACATAGCTACTCATACATACCCTCAGCCCCGAGGGAGAACTACTCCCTCCTCGTCATGGAGAGCACCGAGATGATCAAGATGGCCACCGGAGAGGGATTCCCCCACGGCAGGGTGCCGGAATGGGTCTAGATTGGCTTTCAGTGGCTACGGAGGCTTCTGGCGGCGGAACTCCTGATCTATTGTGTTCCTCGAAGTTTTTAGGGTATATGGAGATATATAGGCGGAAGAAGTACGCCAGGGGGGCCACGAGGGGCCCACGAGGATGGAGGGGTCGCCCTAGGGGGGTGGGCGCGCCCCCAGCCTCGTGGCCTCCTCGAAGCTTCTCTTACGTGCACTTCAAGTCTTCTGGGCTTCTTTCCTTCCAAAAATGAGTTCCGTGAAGTTTAAGGTCAATTGGACTCCGTTTGATTTTCCTTTTCTTCGAAACCTTGAAACAAGGTAAAAACAAAAACTGGCACTGGGCTCTGGGTTAATAGGTTAGTCCCAAAAATGATATAAAAGTGTATAATAAAGCCCATAAACATCCAAAACAGTAGATAATATAGCATGGAGCAATCAAAAATTATAGATACGTTGGAGACGTATCAGCATCCCCAAGCTTAATTCCTGCTCGTCCTTGAGTAGGTAAATGATAAAAACAGAATTTTTGATGCGGAGTGCTACTTGGCATAATTTCAATCTAATTCTTCTTAATTGTGGCATGAATATTCAGATCCGAAAGATTCAAGACAAAATTTTATATTGCCGTAAAATGATAATACTTCAAGCATACTAACTGAGCAATTATGTCTTCTCAAAATAACATGGCCAAAGAAAGTTCATCCCTACAAAATCATATGGTTTAGTCATGTTTCATTTTTGTCACACAAGAATTCTCTCATCATGAACAACCCCGATGACAAGCCAAGCAATTGTTTCATACTTTAGTAATCTCAAACCTATAAACTTTCACGCAATATATGAGCGCGAGGCATGGACATAGAACTATGGGTGGAATAGAATATAATGAGGGGGTTATGTGGAGAAGACAAAAAAGAGAAAGTCTCACATCAACGAGGCTAATCAATGGGCTATGGAGATGCCCACCGATTGATGTTAATGCAAGGAGTAGGGATTGCCATGGAACGGATGCACTAGAGCTATAAATGTATGAAATCTCAACAAAAGAAACTAAGTGGGTGTGCATCCAACTTGCTTGCTCACGAAGACCTAGGGCACTTGAGGAGGCCCATTGTTGGAATATACAAGCCAAGTTCTATAATGAAAATTTCCCACTAGTATATGAAAGTGACAAAACAAGAGACTCTCTATCATGAAGATTATGGTGCTACTTTGAAGCACAAGTGTGGTAAAGGATAGTAGCATTGTCCCTTCTCTCTTTTTCTCTCATTTTTTGGGCCTTTTCTTTTTTTATGGCCTTTCTCTCTCTTTTTTTGGGCCTTCTCTTTTTTATGGCCTTTCTCTTTTTTTTATTCCTCACTTGGGACAATGCTCTAATAATGATGATCATCACACTTCTATTTATTTACAACTCAATGATTGCAACTCGATACTAGAACAAGGATGACTCTATATGAATGCCTCCGGCGGTGTACCGGGATATGCAATGAACCAAGAGTGACATGTATGAAAGAATTAGGAACGGTGGCTTTGCCACAAATACTATGTCAACTACATGATCATGCTAAGCAATATGACAATGATGAATGTGTCATGCTAAATGGAATGGTGGAAAGTTGCATGGCAATATATCTCGGAATGGCTATGGAAATGCCATGATAGGTAGGTATGGTGGCTGTTTTGAGGAAGATATAAGGAGGTTTATGTGTGATAGAGCGTATCATATCACGGGGTTTGGATGCACCGGCGAAGTTTGCGCCAACTCTCAATGTGAGAAAGGGCAATGCACGGTACCGAAGAGGCTAGCAAGGATGGAAGGGTGAGAGTGCATATAATCCATGGACTCAACATTAGTCGTAAAGAACTCACATACTTATTGCAAAAATCTACATGTCATCAAAAACCTCGGCACTATGCGCATGCTCCTAGGGGGGTAGATTGGTAGGAAAAGACCATCGCTCGTCCCCAACCGCCACTCATAAGGAGGACAATCAAATAACACCTCATGTTTCAAATTTGTTACATAACATCTACCATACGTGCATGCTACGGGACTTGCAAACTTCAACACAAGCATTTCTCAAATTCACAACTACTCAACTAGCACGACTTTGATATTATTACCTCCATATCTCAAAACAATCATCAAGCATCAAACTTCTCTTAGTATTCAATGCACTCTATATGAAAGTTTTTACTATTCTTGGATGCCTAGCATATTAGGATTATTTAAGCAAATTACCATGCTATTTCAGACTCTCAAAAGAATATAAGTGAAGCATGAGAGTTCATCTATTTCTACAAAATAAAACCACCACTATGCTCTAAAAATATATAAGTGAAGCAATAGAGCAAATGACAAACTACTCCGAAAGATATAAGTGAAGATCAATGAGTAGTCGAATAATTATGCAACCATGTGAAGACTCTCTAATATTTAATAATTTCAGATCTTGATACTTTATTCAAACAGCAAGCAAAGCAAAATAAAATGACATTCTAAGAATGGCAAACATCATGTGAAGAGGCAAAAACTTAGGATCAACCGATACTAACTGATAGTTGTTGAAGAAGAAAGGTGGGATGCCAACCGGGGCATCCCCAAGCGTAGACGCTTGAGACTTCTTGAAATATTATCTTGGGATGCCTTGGGCATCCCCAAGCTTGAGCTTTTGTATCTCCTTAATTCCTCTCATATCAAGGTCTCCCTAAATCTCAAAAGCTTCATCCACTCAAAACTAAACAAGGACTCGTGAGATAAGTTAGTATAAACCATTGCAAAAACCTTATCATACTCTACTGTAGCAAATCACTAAAATTATTATTCAACATTGCATACTAAATGCCTCTGCATATTTAATAGTCCTATCCTCAAATAGAATCATTAAAGAAGCAAACATATGCAAACAATGCAAACATAACAGAAATCTGCCTAAACAGGACAGTCTGTAAACAATGCAGCAACATCCATACTTCCCTAGCTCCAAAAATTATGAAAGAAAATTCCCACTGTAGTAAATTTATCATATCTTAATATGCAAAAGGTTTCAACATTTTATCGCATTCTGACTTTTCTAGGGAATTATTGCAACAGCGGTAAACTTTCTGTTTTCAAACAGCAACATGTGGACTTCTAAAATATACATAGTAAAGACTATCAATGCCACTTTTATTGAAATAAAAGATGCAAAATATTGTTCTAAATAACAGCAAGCAAAACCTAACAAAATAAATTGACGCTCCAAGCAAAACACATATCATGTGGCGAATAAAAATATAGCTCCAAGTAAAGTTACCGATGAACGAAGACGAAAGAGGGGATGCCTTGGGCATCCCCAAGCTTAGGATCTTGGCTATCCTTGAATATTAACTTGGGGTGCCTTGGGAATCCCCAAGCTTAGGCTTTTTCCACTCCTTATTCCATAGTCCATTGAATCCTTACCCAAAACTTGAAAACTTCACAACACAAAACTTAACAGAAAACTCGTAAGCTCCGTTAGTATAAGAAAATAAATCACCACTTCAAGGTACTGTAATGAAATCATTATTTATTTATAATGGTGTTAAACCTACTGTATTACAACTTCTCTATGGTTTATAAACTTTTTTACTAGCCATGGATTCATCAAAATAAGTAAACAACACATGAAAAACAGAATCTGTCAAAAACAGAACAGTCTGTAGTAATCTGGATCAAACGTATACTTATGGAACTCATAAAATACTCAAATAAATTTCTGGACCTGAGGAATTTATCTATTAATAATCTGCAAAAATAATTAACTAAATATCGCTCTCCAAATAAAAATGGCAGCAATTCTCGTGAGCGCTAAAGTTTCTGTTTTTTACAGCATGATCAACAAGACTTTCCCCACGTCTTCCCAAAGGTTCTACTTGGCACAAACACTAATAAAAAGCATAAAACCACATCTAAACAAAGGATAGATGAATTATTTATTACTAAACAGGAGCAAAAAGCAAGGAACTAAAATAAAATTGGGTTGCCTCCCAACAAGCGCTATCGTTTAATGCCCCTAGCTAGGCATGATAATTTCAATGATGCTCACATAAAAGATAAGAATTGAAACATAAAGAGAGCATCATGAAGCATATTTCTAACACATTTAAGTATAACCCACTTCCTATGCATAGGGATTTTGTGAGCAAACAACTTATGGGAACAATAATCAACTAGCATAGGAGGGCAAAACAAGCATAACTTCAAGATTTTCAGCACATAGAGAGGAAACTTGATATTATTGCAATTCCTACAAGCATATATTCCTCCCTCATAATAATTTTCAGTAGCATCATGAATAAATTCAACAATATAACCAGCAACTAGAGCATTCTTTTCATGATCTACAAGCATAGAAAATTTACTACTCTCCACATAAGCAAAATTCTTCTCATGAATAATAGTGGGAGCAAACTCAACAAAATAACTATCATGTGATTGAAAATTAAGATCAAGATGACAAGGTTCATTGTTATTATTATTCTTTAAAGCATATGTGTCATCACAATAATCATCATAGATAGAAGGCATGCTTTCATCATAATAAATTTGCTCATCAAAACTTGGGGGACAGAAAATATCATCTTCATCAAACATAGCTTCCCCAAGCTTGTGGCTTTGCATATCATTAGCATCATGCATATTCAAGGAATTCATATTAACAACATTGCAATCATGCTCATCATTCAAATATTTAGTGCCAAACATTTTATAGATTTCTTCTTCTAGCACTTGAGCACAATAATCCTTTCCATCATACTCACGAAAGATATTAAAAAGGTGAAGCGTATGAGACAAACTCAATTCCATTTTTTGTAATTTTATTTTATAAACTAAACTAGTGATAAAACAAGAAACTAAAAGACTCGATTGCAAGATCTAAAGATATACCTTCAAGCACTCACCTCCCCGGCAATGGCGCCAGAAAAAAGCTTGATGTCTACTACACAACCTTCTTCTTGTAGACGTTGTTGGGCCTCCAAGTGCAGAGGTTTGTAGGACAGTAGAAAATTTCCCTCGAGTGTATGACCTAAGGTTTATCAATCCGTAGGAGGCGTAGGATGAAGATGGTCTCTCTAAAGCAACCCTGCAACCAAATAACAAAGAGTCTCTTGTGTCCCCAACACACCCAATACAAAGGTAAATTATATAGGTGCACTAGTTCGGCGAAGAGATGGTGATACAAGTGGTATATGGATAGTAGATAAAGGTATTTGTAATCTGAAATTTTAAAAACAGCAAGGTAACTACTGATAAAAGTGAGTGTAAACGGTATTGCAATGCGTTGAAACAAGGCCTAGGGTTCATACTTTCACTAGTGCAAGTCCTCTCAACAATAATAACATAATTGGATCATATAACTATCCCTCAACATGCAACAAAGAGTCACTCCAAAGTCACTAATAACGGAGAACAAACGAAGAGATTATGGTAGGGTACGAAACCACCTCAAAGTTATTCTTTCCAATCAATCCGTTGGGCTATTCCTATAAGTGTCACAAACAGCCCTAGAGTTCGTACTAGAATAACACCTTAAGACACAAATCAACCAAAACCCTAATGTCACCTAGATACTCCAATGTCTCCTCAAGTACCCGTGGGTATGATTATACGATATGCATCACACAATCTCAGATTCATCTATTCAACCAACACAAATGACCTCAAAGAGTGCCCCAAAGTTCCTACCGGAGAATCACGACGAAAACGTGTGCCAACCCCTATGCATAGGTTCATGGGCGGAACCCGCAAGTTGATCACCAAAACATACATCAAGTGAACCACGTGATATCCCATTGTCACCATAGATACGCACGGCAAGACATACATCAAGTGTTCTCAAATCTTTAAAGACTCAATCCGATAAGATAACTTCAAAGGGGAAACTCAATCCATTACAAGAGAGTAGAGGGGGAGAAAACATCATAAGATGCAACTATAATAGCAAAGCTCGCGATACATCAAGATCGTATCACCTAAAGAACACGAGAGAGAGAGATCAAACACATAGCTACTGATACATACCCTCAGCCCTGAGGGAGAACTACTCCCTCCTCGTCATGGAGCACCGGGATGATGAAGATGGCCACCGGAGAGGGATTCCCCCTCTGGCAGGGTGCCGGAACGGGTCTAGATTGGCTTTCGGTGGCTACGGAGGCTTCTGGCGGCGGAACTCCCGATCTATTGTGTTCCTCGATGTTTTTAGCGTATATGGAGATATATAGGCGGAAGAAGTACGTCAGGGGGGCCACGAGGGGCCCACGAGGGTGGAGGGCGCGCCCTAGGGGGGTGGGCGCGCCCCCTTACCTCATGGCCTCCTCGAAGCTTCCCTTACGTGCATTTCAAGTCTTCTGGGCTTCTTTCCTTCAAAAATGAGTTTCATGAAGTTTCAGGTCAATTGGACTCCGTTTGATTTTCCTTTTCTTCGAAACCTTAAAAAAAAGGTAAAAACAGATACTGGCACTGGGCTCTGGGTTAATAGGTTAGTCCCACAAATGATATAAAAGTGTATAATAAAGCCCATAAACATCCAAAATAGTAGATAATATAGCATGGAGCAATCAAAAATTATAGATACGTTGGAGACGTATCAGGTATAAACAAAGAGGGAGAATTCCGGCAGCTGGAAACCTAGACCTAGAAAAGCTACGTCAGGCCACCTATTCTGCACAACTCCAAATGAGATGAAATTTCACGGAGAATTTTTATGGAATATATGAGGAATATTGGAGCCAATAAGTACCAGAGAGGGCCCACCAGGTGGGCACCACCTGGGCGCGTCAGGGAGCCCAGGCACGCACTGGTGGGTTATGCTCACCCAGGCCCACCTTCGGTGCCCATCTTCTGGTAGATAAGTCATTTGGACCTAGAAAAAATAAAGAGAGGACTTTCGGGACAGAGCGCTGCCGCCTCGAGACGGAAATTGGGCCGGAGCACTTTTGCCCTCCGGCAAAGCGATTCCACTGGGGGAACTTCCCTCCCGGAGGGGGAAATCATCGTCATCATCATCACCAATAACTCTCCCATCTTGGGGAGGGCAATCTCCATCAACATCTTCAACAACACCATCTCTCTCAAACCCTAGTTCATCTCTTGTGTTTAATCCTGTTACCAAAACTATAGATTGGTGTTTGTGGGTGACTAGTAGTGTTGATTACATCTTGTAGTTGATGGCTATATGGTTTATTTGGTGGAATATTATATGTTCAGATCCAATACACTAATGCATGATACTGTAATGCGACACTATGATCAGAGACCCTTTGCCGAAACTATGTGCGCTGCAATAATCGCAAACGGCGGTGTTAAAAAACTGTAAAAAAAAGGTGCAAAACGTTCGCGATGGAGGATGCATCAAACACGGTTTAGATTTTATTTGTGTGTGCGATGCAGGACACACGGTTAATCCATTCAAACTATCTGCGATGAGGCAGAACAACAGAAACGAGCAGCCATAACAATGTGTGTGCGATGCAGGACACACGGTTAATCCGTTCGAACTCTTTGCGATGAGGTAGAATAACAGAAACGGGCAGCCATATCAATTTGTTTGTGATATATGGCATACGGTTAACTCGGACGAACTATTTTCGATTAGGGAACACAACAGAAACGGTTCAACTTAACAAGATGTGTGTTATATGCGGCATACAGTTCACATGGATGAACTATTTGCGATGAGCCAAAAGAATACAAACGAGTCGTTTAAACAAGATGTGTGTGATACATGGCAAACAGCCGACTCAGATGAACTGTTTGCGATATGAAATTACAACACAGACGGTCAATGCAGTTACTTCGTGTGTGATTCTGTGTGTACAAAAAACTTTGAAAAATGCAAACTAGTTGCTTGCGGTGGCGGAGTATCGCACACGATGCGTATGCGAGTACTCGTGTGTGATGATTAGTATGTTACACATATGTTTCCTTATGTTAACATGTGTGTGAATTTGCAATATGGACAGTTAATCTGCAAATGCCTTCTGGTCATTGGGCACACGCTTAAACTCAATGAATTATGTACGATGCTAATACTTTCCATGAAAATTTATGAACGTGGGTAACAACATTTGAGGATCTTTGTAACACGGTTTTGACAACCATATGGTCCATATCTACATACTTAACATAGTAACAACTATCACATTTTAAGAGCCTGAGGGCCAACAACCACAACTATCCACTAGAAGCAGCTTGATCACGGTGACTCGGCATCTCGTCAATGAAAAGGAAGAGCCCTCCTGTGCCTTGGTAGATCATGAGTAGAACAGTGTCTCCAATTTTCCAATATGGGTGCATTGCCACGAGAAGCGAGAACTTGTTAATTTGAATGGTTCCATTTCTGCGGGAAATGCAGTACCTTGCAATCACTTTGACGTTATTAGTAGGCACAATTGTAATTCAACCACGCCGGGAAATCGATCCAGGAACTGTTACATGGGGCAATTTTTGTTGACCTATAGAATAAAAACAATTGTAACATAGCGTTGAAGATATATACAGTTTATGAGCATCAACATTAAAATAAGACTTTTACCAGCGTTTTGTGCACACAATTGGTCTTGTTCAGTGTATGCACCATAGGTCTAATTAATCCCATCCAAAATCCAGCGTTCATACGTTGTGCTATCTCTGTCAGATTATCAACAAAGTTTATGACATGCTTCAAGTCCTTCCAGTGAAATTTGGTACGCTTAGTAACATACAGATCATTCACTATGCATCCAACATATCCTGCTTAAAAGGTGGAAAGGTATTATTTATTCAGAACATGGCAGAAGAATATTTAGTGTGCATAAATTGGTAAATAGAATTTGTTATTGCATAGGAACGGAGTCAGAATATGATATCACAATTGGTTGCTTAAATAGTAATATGACAGCAAGGAGAAAGTTGAAAGGACACTAACCAAGATCAGACTTTGATCGGCTGATGATGTTGGGGAAGTAAACATCCATGTTAATTAGACCAGGTTGTGGTGCACGCACTAGAATTTTATTGCCAGCTTTCAGTTCATAACAGTTATACATTTTTCTCCAAATGTCCGCATTAAAATAGGAGTGACCATCTTTATCAAGTTTTACGTTAACCGTCATTGTAAATCCATGTTGAGTTGTCAATATGACATCCTGGGACTCATCAGCAAAGTAAAGCCCAAGATTTCCTTCTACTCCTGTTCTTGCATAGCAAGGGATGTACTGCTTGAAATGAAAATTAAGATCGTAAATTAGATATATTGAAATAACAGAGCAAGATGCAAATATGGGAGTAACTGATAGAACAGATCCATATATAAATATATAGAGATGAAAGCAAAGTACAAAAATATAGAATTAAAATAGATAATGTAACAAAGATTTGATGCAAATATGTAGATAGTGTAGAAAAAGACAGTATATGTTCACAAATTTAGGCCATGCCGACCGTGGTAGGTTAAGATTGAATATACCGAGCGCTCCCTGAAGTCATCCGGAATGGTGAGATAGAACTTCGTTTCCGCCTGGCCACGACCACAGTTGCCTGATTTGTGCTCGCACTATGGACACATGAATGAACACCCACAAATCAGCTAGAACAAAAATGATTCCATGGTGATTTCCGCCAGTTGATTAACAGCGACGGATGGACTACGATAAGAGATGAGTGAATATTTTGCTAATTAAGTTGATTACCTTCTCCATGAGAAAAATCTCTAGCCCAATCCCGGTGTAGATAGGCGGCGGAAAGTGGTGGAGGAGAAATCCGGTGTCGTTTAGAGCGTGACCTACGCCCGCCGCCAATAGCCGTCGAGCTTAGGGTGTAGAGTTGCGGAGGATTCCGCGGCGAGTGAGTGGGGACGAAGTGGGCGAGGGTTTTCTTTTCCTTTTGCATGTGTGAGTGAACACACACGGTTCGCAAAGGCGACGGAGATGAATCGTGTGTGATAGTAAATCACCGAGGTTGAATGGGAATCCAAATTTCCTTTGTCCTTCATCCATGAGTTTTTTTTCTACGATGAACATAAACCCTGCTAATCACCATGTTCAAATTTGACACTTTTCCGGGTTCATTTACAATATTTATGGGATTATGTGCATTTTGTAGGCATTAATGCACGTAATTCAAATTCAAACAATCGGTGCATGAAAGGGTGCACAAGAACGGTCTGGAAAACCATGCTCGTGCTATTTAGTACATTCTCATGCCTTTTACAAGGAATGGGAAGATATTTCAAGGAAATGTGTGGCAATAGTCAACCATAAACGCGTCGTTTACTGGGTTAACAACTATACAAAAATGAAATACATGCTTGGAAAACACATGACGCCTAGTGTGGTGCCATGGTATGACCTCACTGTGCCCTGGTAAAAATGTCATCATGCACGTCTTTCATAAAACGAACCATCACTGAGGAAGTTTTTTGGTTTCGAGGCAGAAATCACAAAGATTGAAGGGGGATCCAAATTTCCTTTGTCCTTTGTCCACAAGTTTTTTCTATGATGAACATACAACATGCAAATCACCGTGTTCAAATTTGGCGCTTTTCCGGGTTCATTTGCCATATTTAGGGGATTATGTGCATTTCCTAGGCATTAATGCACATAATTCAAGTTCAAACAATCGGTTCATGAAGGGGTCCACAAGAACGGCCTGCAAAACCATGCTCGTGCCATTTAGTAAATTCTCATGCCTTTTACAAGGAATAATGGTAGATATTTCATTGAAATGTGTGGCAATAGTCAACCACAAATGTTTGTTTGTTGGGTTTTCAACTATAGAAAAAATGAAATAAATGCCTAAAAAACATGACGCTTGGCATGGTGGCATGGTATGACCTCACCATGCCCTGGTAAAAATTTGAGAAGGTTTGGCTTATGTCGTCATGCACGCCCTTCCTAAATCGAACCATCACCGAGGAAGTTCCATGCTTTCGAGAGGGAAAATCCCCAAGATAGAAGGGGAATCCAAATTTCTGTCCTAGTTTGTCATTCAGTTTTTTTCCAACGATCAACATACCGCCTCAAATGCAAGGTGTTCAAATTTGACAATTTCCCGGGCTCATTTACCATATTTAGGGGATTATGTGCATTTTCTAGGAATTAATGGACATAATTCAAATTCGAACAATCGGTGCATGAAAAGGTGCACAAGAACGTTCTGGAAAACCATGCTCATGTTATTTAGTACATTCTCAAGCCTTTTACAAGGAATGGACGGATATTTCAAGGAAATGTGTGGCAATAGTCAACCATAAACGCGTCGTTTACTTGGTTAACAACTATACAAAAAATGAAACAAATGGATGAGAAACATGACGCCTGACGTGGTGCCATGGTATGGCCTCACCATGCCCTGGTAAAAATTGGAGAATGTTTTCCTTATGTCGTGATGCGCGCCTTTCATAAATCGAAGCATCACCGAGGAAGTTTCATGGTTTCAAGGGGGAAATCACCAAGATTGAAGGGGGTCCAAATTTCCTTTGTCCTTTGTCCATGATTTTTTTCTACGATGAACATACAACCTGCAAATCACCGTGTTCAAATTTTGCACTTTTCCGGGTTCATTTGCCATATTTACGGGATTATGTGCATTTCCTAGGCATTAATGTGCATAATTCAAGTTCAAACAATCGATGCATGAAAGGGTCCACAAGAATGGCCTAGAAAACCATGCTCGTGCCATTTAGTAAATTCTCATGCCTTTTACAAGGAATAATGGATAGATATTTCGTTGAAATGTGTGGCAATAGTCAACCACAAATGTTTGTCTGTTGGGTTTTCAACTATAGAAAAAAATGAAATAAATGCTTAAAAAACATGACGCCTGCCATGGTGGCATGGTATGACCTCTCCATGCCCTGGTAAAAATTTGAGAAGGTTTGGCTTATGTCGTCATGCACGCCCTTCATAAATCGAACCATCACCGAGGAAGTTCCATGCTTTCGAGAGGGAAAATCCCCAAGATTGAAGGGGAATCCAAATTTCCGTCCTAGTTTGTCATTCAGTTTTTTTCCAACGACCAACATACGGCCTCAAATGTAACATGTTCAAATTTGACATTTTCCCGGGCTCATTTATCATATTTAGGGGATTATGTGCATTTTCTAGGCATTAATGGACATAATTCAAATTTGAACAGTCGGTGCATGAAAAGGTGCACAAGAATGGTCTGGAAAACCATGATCATGTTATTTAGTACATTCTCATGCCTTTTACAAGGAATGGACAGATATTTCAAGGAAATGTGTGGCAATAGTCAACCATAAACGCGTCATTTACTCGGTTAACAACTATACAAAAAATGAAACACATGGACGGAAAACATGACGCCTGGCATGGTGCCATGGTATGACCTCACCATGCCTTGGTAAAAATTGGAGAATGTTTTCCTTATGTCGTGATGCACGCCTTTCATAAATCGAACCATTACCAAGGAAGTTTCATGGTTTCAAGGGGAAATCACCAAGATTGAAGGGGGGGGTCCAAATTTCATTTGTCCTTTGTCCACAAGTTTTTCTCTACGATGAACATACAACCTGCAAATCACCGTGTTCAAATTTGGCACTTTTCCGGGTTCATTTGCCATATTTAGGGGATTATGTGCATTTCCTAGGCATTAATGCGCATAATTCAAGTTCAGACAGTCGATACATGAATGGGTCCACAAGAACGGCCTAGAAAACCTTGCTCGTGCCATTTAGTAAATTAGCATGCCTTATACAAGGAATGGATAGAATTTTCGATGAAATGTGTGGCAATAGTCAACCACAAATGTTTGTTTGTTGGGTTTTCAACTATAGAAAATATGAAATAAATACTTAAAAAAACATGACGCCTGGCATGGTGCCATGGTATGACCTCACAATACCCTGGTAAAATTTTGAGAAGGTTTGGCTTATGTCGTCATGCACGCCCTTCATAAATTGAACCATCATCGAGGAAGTTCCATGCTTTCGAGAGGGAAATCCTCAAGATTGAAAGGGAATCCATTTTTTCATTCTTTGCGCTGGAGTTTTTTTCTATGACGAACCTACACCCTGCAAATCACCGTGTTCAAATTTGGCATTTTTCCGGGCTCATTTACCATATTTAGGGGATTATGTGCATTTTCTAGGCATTAACGCATATAAATCCAATCCAGCTACAGGTGCATGGGTGTGATGTGAGGGACATGGATTGCAGTTCTATCGCGGCGCATCCAACGGTGCACACGCGCGATCCGCGTGGCTGGGGTTCCGGCCAATCATAACACAACACACAATAGGCTCGGCGCACACTATTTCTGGAAGCGACGGAGATGAACCGTGTGCGATAATGAACAAGCAAAATTGTCAGGGAAGCCAAATTTCTGTTGTCGTTTGTCATTGAGCTCTTTAATACCACCACACTGTATGGCTGCCTGGCCCCTCCGTCCCAGAGCTCTCTCCAGGCATCGTCCATGGCACCGCGGCACACAGTAACTATTAAGGAAGCGATGGCATCCCGCCGCACCGTGTTCCTTGCCACCTGCAACCGCACACATGGTAAAGAAGCGAGCATCTCGCCGCGCCGAGTTCTTCGCCGCCGGCGGCCAGACAGTTACATAGGCGGACTTTGAGGCTATCATGGCCGAATGGGTGGTGGATCTAGAGGCGAACAAAGCCGCATAGAACGAGCGGAAAAGGCAAAAGGCAGTCAAGAAAAGAGAGTCCCGCCACCGCAAGAAAAAAGGGGCCGCACGCCATGGTGAGGAGAGCTTGGCGGAGATCGAAGCACGGTGGGCTGCCACCTACAAGGCCAGGAAGGAGAACGCCGGCGTCTGGCCAGAATGCCCTGATTGCAGCATGTGAGAAGTAGTTTAAGTCTGTAGTATTAGGGCAAATTACCAGTAGTACTTTAAGTTTGTAGTATTAAAGTACAATGTCGGTAAGAACATCCTTTGAAGGCTTTGAGCGTTGATTAGCATGTGTGCCCGTGTGCATTTTTTTGTGTTAATCATTAGAAGATACAAAACACAAGGTTTCTATGCCGTACTCGTCTGCGTTTTTTTGCGTTAATGACCCATAAGTCAGTTACCTGTGCGATATTTCCTAATAAACCAGGCGTACCATTGATCAAAAAAATCAAGTACACGTGTACATTTTTTTGGAGACGGTATCTGCCAACTTTCTTTTTTCTCGCACACGAGTGTTTTACGCGCTTCGCTTGCGTTGTGTGTTTCCCCCGCCCAAGTTTCAAGTTTCGCACTGAAATTTTCATTAGGCGCGCGATTTCAGAATTTATTCCTCCAGCCACATCCCCTTCCCCTCAGTATCCCCCCTCCCTCGCCCCTCCCCCTACCAACATCTCAAACTGCCATCGCCGCAACCACAGCTTCAACCACATCTGCGTTCTGCTCGGATCCAGTCAGGTAACCCACCAATCTCTATCACGTCTCTGGCCTGATTGCTTAAATGGCGCCTGCGAAACATCCTCATGCCTCCAAACCCCCCCCCCCCGCCAGGAGCTGATGGCGGTCCATGGCACGATGGCCGCTGTGCGTGTTGACCCGAAGGAACACCTCGCCTCCGCCGCCGCCGCCGACATGGTGCAGGATCTGGCCAGATGAAGTCCCCCAGTGAATACCCCCAGGACATAACAGGTAAGCTCTGACCAGCTAAACCTTATCAGTACCACTTTCAATGGCTATGATTTGTACTTTTGATACATTAAGCATGTTCGTGCCTTATTTATTTCAGTACTACACACCGTGTGATGTTAAAATATTACCGTGTCCAGCTCAATTTCACCAATACCGGCAACAAACTTACAATACATGACTCAGGATATCACTAGAGATGTTGCCTATTTGCTATTTTTAGTGGATGCTAACCCTGTTGTACTTAACATGCCTGTCCATGTACTTACAAGGGTCAAAACGACCGATGCTTTTGTTTGCCGTCGAGGTGAGCTACATCCCATATCTTACAGTATTTCACATAATTTGTGCAATTGCAGTTTAACTTCTACCATTTACTGGTTGCCTGTAGGTACACATGTCAGTGGCACTGATCCACGCTTCGACCCGGAGGAACAGCTCGCCTCTGCCGTCGTTGACTTTGGGCGAGCTCTGTCCAAGATGAAGTGCCCCAGCAACTACCTCTCAGGACTTACCATGTATGTACTCACGAGTTCAATCTTACCAATACCAGTTGCAATTAATGGCCATGTTCTCTACGGTCGATGTATTAAGCATGCTCTAGTAAACATGCCTAACACGTTTTTGCTACTTTCCCTACCTTTTTATAGACATCTGGGTCACTCTCTGCTCCGGCAGCACCTGCCTTGTGATGTTTAACTATGCCAATTACATTTTTATCAGTACCGGTTTCAGTGTCTATTAAGCCTGTTGCAATTAACAATTGAATCCATTTTTAAACAGTTGTATTTCAATGGCTACAAACTTACCAAACATGACTTAGGATGTTGTTAAGCCTATTGCAATTAACAGTTGTATCCATTTTTAATCTGTCCATTTGCTACCATGCTACTCTCCACAATGAAGATATATTAGAGATGTTGCCCCATTTGCTATTTTCGGTGGATGCTAACCCTATTTTACTTAACATGCTTGGCCATGTACTTACGCAGGGTCATAACGGCCGATGATGTTGTTTGCCATCAAGGTTAGCCGCATCCCATGTCTTACAGTATTTCACATCATTTGTGCAATTGCAGTTTAACTTCTACCATTTACCCGTTGCCTGTAGGTACACATGTCAGTGGCACTGATCCACACTTCGACCCAGAGGAACAACTCGCCTCCGCCGCCACTGACTTTGGGCGGGCTCTGGCCAAGATGAAGTTCCCCAGCAATTACCTCTCAGGACTTACCAAGTATGTACCCACCAGTTCAATCTTACCAATACCGATTGCAATTAATGGCTATGTTTTGTACTGTCGATGTATTAAGAATGTTGTAGTAAACATGCCTAACACGTTTGAGCTATTTTCCCTGCCTTTTTATAGACAACTAGGCCATTATCTGCTCTGGCAGCACCTACCTTGTGATGTTTAACTCTGCCAATTGCATTTTTATCAGTACTGGTTTCAATGGCCATTAAGCCTATTGCAATTAACAGTTGTATCCATTTTTAAAGAGTTGTATTTCAATGGCTACACTTACAAAACATGAATTAGGATGTTGTTAAGCCTGTTGCAAATAACAGTTGTATCCATTTTTTTAATCTGTCCCTTTGCTACCGCGCTACTCTTTCGAAATGAAGATATCATTACAGATGTTGCCGTTTTATTACCATTTGCTATTTTTGGTGGATGTTAACCCTGTTGTAGTTAACATTGGCTTTCCAAGTACTTACACAGGGCTACAATGGGTGATGATGTTGTTTGCCGTCAAGGTTAGCTGCATCACGTGTCTTATACACAATCTATTCCTAAATAAAAGTATTTTTAGAGATTCCAATATAGACTACATAAGGAGCAAAATGAGTGAATCTAGATTCTAATCTAAACTATATCTATAATTCTATATACATCCGTATGTAGTTCATATTGAAATCTCAAGAAAAATACTTGTACTTAGGAACATAGGTAGTTGTATTTTACATCATTTGTGCAATTTCAGTTTAGCTTCTAACATTTACTGGTTGCTTGTAGGTACATATATGAGTGGTACTGATCCACACTTCGATCCCTTTTGCATATGGAGCAATGATATATTCATGAACAAGCGTGTCAAGTGAGGAAACTAAGAAAGATTGTTAGGCGAAAGAAACGGTCGATTGGAATTAAGCTCTTTATTTACACTTTTTCGAAGAGAACAGTGAACTTTAGGATAGTAAGTAATGTGTTGCCTTTTCCCCCTGCCCATAACAAGTTACTCTATTAGACCTTAGTATCTGATAGTTTTCTCTTTTCAGTGGTTTTCGAAGCTATTTACTGATGATTACCTTGCAAATTACATGACCGGAGTGGAGGCAACTAAGGTTAAAGTATATAATTCGTGCTACTATGATGATGCTCTAGAAGTCTTTAAATACTGTGGTTCATCATAGTTAATTGCTGCCTAATCCTGTAATTACTGAACATATTGTACTGGCAACTTTATTTATGGATTCGTTGTTGAACCATTGTGCTGAGAATTTGAATTGCATGTTTCGTATTTCAAAATTTCCAATTAGAATAATAAATTACGGGCAAAAATAAAAAGAGAACATATGTTCATGGAACTTTGCATACAGTTCTGGCAGTAAAAGCGCTTGTGATGGATAGCCCAATGCCACACAATTTTCTACATCAAATCGTGTGTGATGTAGTTCATGAAAGCAAACAGTTAACCAACGGAGACCATGTGTGATAGTTATACCTTTCACACACGAGTGTATACATAAAAACGTGTGGGATGTACATCTGAACAGAAACGTTTTCCGTGGATTGTGTGGGATGTACATAAGAACATAAACATATTCCTTGGATTGACTGTGTGTGATATACATACGAACGGAAATGATTTTCTAGGATTCACCGTGTGGGATGTACATACCTACCGAAATGATTTTCTCGGATTACCGTGTGAGATGTACATACCTACGGAAATGATTGGGTGTCAATGCCTCGCCCGATCGCACACGGCCCCAGCCTGGGTCCTAGGAGGGCCTATCCCCGACGATTTCTGGGTCGTGTGGGAAGGACACCCTATCGCACACACTCACTTGGCGACGGTTCCAAATGTCGTCGATGAAAGGGGTTAAAACTGTTTGTTTAGGACCGACGCGCACCAGTGATATGCTATTTAATACCCCTCTGATCTTGAGCATGATTATCGTTTGTGAGTAGTTACTTTTGTTCTAGAGGTCACGGGAGAAATCATGTTGCAAGTAATCATGTGAACTTGATATGTGTTCGATATTTTGATAGAATGTATGTTGTGATTCCCTTAGTGGTTTCATGTGAACGTTGACGATGACATGTACCTAGGGTAGGGTCATAGGCCCGTCTTAGACACCCTACCCAAGGACACTGCCCTAAAGTCAAGTACATTCAAGAACCAACGGAAGGTACCAACTGAAATCACATTGGAGTGCAATCCACTCGACTAAACATACCACTCGGATACCCCAAGTCCACTCGACCAGTATGCAGTCATTCGACCGCACGAATAATCACTCGAAAAATGGAAGGTCTAAAGTCACTCAGGATGGCAACGGTCAAGCATTCACTCCGTAGTGTTAAAGATCATTTATAACTATTTATAGCTAGCATTACCAATAACGCCATGTCTTAATGTACATTTAACCTTGTGTAACTGAGGGCTGGAGGGGTCTGGCACACTCTATATAAGCCACCCCCCTCCTCTGGCACAAGGGTTCGCACCCCTTGTAACTCTCACGCATAATCCAGTCGACCAAGCCTCTGGGCACCGAGACGTAGGGTTGTTACTTCCTCCGAGAAGGGCCTGAACTCGTAAACCTTGCGTGCACAACCTCGCCGTAGCTAGGATCTTTCCTCCTCCTACGTACCCCCTATTCTATTGTCAGACTTACTCCCATGAAAGTTGGCGCCCACCATGGGGTAGGTGTCTTAGCGACTGCCGGTGAGGTTGCAATTTTTCCGGTCTCCATCAACATGGTTTCTGGCGGTGGTTTGGCTTTGGGCCACGAGATCCGTATGGGCGCACTCTTTTCATCTCTCATGACTCTGCCTGGCTCCAAAAGGGACCCCTCAAAGTCGAGGCCCTTCCCATCCGCGGGGCGGCGCACTTCCGTGCAAGTGCCTACGGTGTCCTCTAGCGGCAGCCGTCGACCCAGTATCGGTCGGCTCCCGTGTCGACCGCCCTTCCAGCTGTACGCCGTCGCAAAAGATCTGGTCGATCGCGGCTTCAGCGTTGGGTGAAGCATGCGGCGGCCCGCCAGTCGACCACCCCTCAAGTCGCGGCAATTGAGCCCGACGAATCTTTCTACGGACTATTCGACCTATCGATTGGTTCTGAGGAGACTCTTTCCGAGTGCGGGAGCAACGACCCTACGGCGGAAGTCCTCATGGTTGACACGCCGCGCAGCCCTCCTGGGTTCCGTCGCAGTGGCGGTGGTGGCCCGTCGCATGGTCATGACGAATATCATCCCGAAGCCCTCATTTCGGAGCAGAGGGACGAGCTGCATCATCGCAACATGGAGGCGCTCCACACCCCTATCATTGGCGAGACCTCTGAGGCTCAGGCCTTGGAGGCCGCGTGTCTATCCACATTGGATGAGCGTGCGTGACTGGAGAATCTTCAACATCCGCTCGACGAGCGTGCCCGTCGTCAGATCCCGGAATCCAGTCGACGGCATCGACAATTGTTTCCGCCTGAATGATGTCTACTACACAACCTTCTTCTTGTAGACATTGTTGGGCCTCCAAGTGAAGAGGTTTGTAGGACAGTAGCAAATTTCCCTCAAGTGGGTCACCTAAGGTTTATCAATCCGTGGGAGGCGTAGGATGAAGATGGTCTCTCTCAAACAACCCTGCAACCAAATAGCAAAGAGTCTCTTGTGTCCCCAACACACCCAATACAAAGGTAAATTGTATAGGTGCACTAGTTCGGTGAAGAGATGGTGATACAAGTGAATATGGATGGTAGATATGGGTATTTGTAATCTGAAAAATATAAAAACAGCAAGGTAGCAAGCGATAAAAGTGAGTGTAAACGGTATTGCAATGCCAGGAAACAAGGCCTAGGGTTCATACTTTCACTAGTGCAAGTTCTCGCAACAATAATAACATAATTGGATCATATAACAATCACTCAACATGCAACAAAGAGTCACTCCAAAGTCACTAATAGCGGAGAACAAACGAAGAGATTATGGTAGGGTACGAAACCACCTCAAAGTTATTCTTTCTGATCGATCTATCATAGAGTTCGTCCTAGAATGACACCTTAAGACACAAATCAACCAAAACCCTAATGTCACCTAGATACTCCAATGTCACCTCAAGTATCCATGGGTATGATTATACGATATGCATCACACAATCTCAGATTCATCTATTCAACCAACACAAAGAACTTCAAAGAGTGCCCCAAAGTTTATACCGGAGAGTCAAGACGAAAACGTGTGCCAACCCCTATGCATAAGTTCACGAGGTCACGGAACTCACAAGCTGATCACCAAAACATACATCAAGTGGATCACGTGATATCCCATTGTCACCACAGATAAGCACATGCAAGACATACATCAAGTGTTCTCAAATCCTTAAAGACTCAATCCGACAAGATAACTTCAAAGGGAAAACTCAATTCATCACAAGAGAGTAGAGGGGCAGAAACATCATAAGATCCAAATATAATAGCAAAGCTCGCGATACATCAATATCGTGTCGACTCAAGAACACGAGAGAGAGAGAGAGATCAAACAAATAGCTACGGGTACATACCCTCAGCCCCGAGGGTGCACTACTCCCTCCTCCTCATGGAGAGCACCGGGATGATGAAGATGGCCACCGGAGAGGGATTCCCCCCTCCGGTAGGGTGACGGAACGGGTCTAGATTGGTTTTCGGTGGCTACAAAGGCTTCTGGCGGCGGAACTCCCGATCTAGGTTACTTTCTGGAGGTTTCTGTATTTATAAGAATTTTTGGCGTCGGTCTCACTTCAAGAAGGTTCCCGAGTTGTCCACGAGGCAGGCCCACGCGCCTGGGGGGGTGGGCGCGCCCCCCACCATCATGGACGCCTCGGGACTCTTCTGGCCCAACTCTTTTACTCCGGGGTCTTCTTTAGGTCCATAAAAAATCGTCAAAAATTGGCACGTCAATTGGACTCCGTTTGATATTCATTTTCTGTAAAACTCCAAAACAAGGAAAAAATAGAAACTGGCATTGGGCTCTAGGTTGATAGGTAGTCCCAAAAATCATATAAAATAGCATATAAATGCATATAAAACATCGTAGATGGATAATATAATAGCATGGAACAATCGAAAATTATAGATACGTTGGAGACGTATGAAGCATCCCCAAGCATAATTCCTGCTCGTCCTCGAGTACGTAAATGATAAAAACAGAATTTTTGACGTGGAATGCTACCTAACATATTTATCCATGTAATTCTATTTATTGTGGCAAGAATATTCAGATCCATAAGATTCAAGAAAAAAGTTTAATATTGACATAAAATAATAATACTTCAAGCATACTAACAAAGTAATCATGTCTTCTCAAAATAACATGGCCAAAGAAAGTCATCCCTACAAAATCATATAGTCTGGCTATGCTCTATCTTCATCACACAAAATATTTAAGTCATGCACAACCCCGATGACAAGCCATGCAATTGTTTCATACTTTTGATGTTCTCAAACTTTTTCAATCTTCACGCAATACATGAGAGTGAGCCATGGACATAGAACTATAGGTGGAATAGAATGGTGGTTGTGGAGAAGACAAAAAGGAGAAGATAGTCTCACATCAACTAGGCGTATCAACGGGCTATGGAGATGCCCATCAATAGATATCAATGTGAGTGAGTAGGGATTGCCATGCAACGGATGCACTAGAGCTATAAGTGTATGAAAGCTCAAAAAGAAACTAAGTGGGTGTGCATCCAACTCGCTTGCTCACAAAGACCTAGGGCATTTTGAGGAAGCCCATCATTGGAATATACAAGCCAAGTTCTATAATGAAAGATTCCCACTAGTATATGAAAGTGACAACATAGGAGACTCTCTATCATGAAGATCATGGTGCTACTTTGAAGCACAAGTGTGGTAAAAGGATAGTAGCATTGCCCCTTCTCTCTTTTTCTCTCATTTTTTTTTGTTTTTTGGCCTTCTCTTTTTTATGGCCTCTTTTTTTTCGTCCGGAGTTTCATCCCGACTTGTGGGGGAATCATAGTCTCCATCATCCTTTCCTCACTGGGACAATGCTATAATAATGATGATCATCACACTTTTATTTACTTACGACTCAAGAATTACAACTCGATACTTTGAACAAAATATGACTCTATATGAATGCCTCTGGCGGTGTACCGGGATGTGCAACAAATCAAGAGTGACATGTATGAAAGAATTATGAAAGGTGGCTTTGCCACAAATACGATGTCAACTACATTATCATGCAAAGCAATATGACAATGATGGAGCGTGTCATAATAAACGGAACGGTGGAAAGTTGCATGGCAATATATCTCGGAATGGCTATGGAACTGCAATAATAGGTAGGTATGGTGGCTATTTTGAGGAAGGTAATGGTGGCTGTATGGTACCGGCGAAAGTTGTGCGGTACTAGAGAGGCTAGCAATGGTGGAAGGGTGAGAGTGCGTATAATCCGTGGACTCAACATTAGTCATAAAGAACTCACATATTATTGCAAAAATCTATTAGTTATCGAAACAAAGTACTACGCGCATGCTCCTAGGGGGATAGATTGGTAGGAAAATACCATCGCTCGTCCCCGACCGCCACTCATAAGGAAGACAATCAATAAATAAATCATGCTCCGACTTCATCACATAATGGTTCACCATACATGCATGCTACGGGAATCACAAACTTAAACACAAGTATCTCTAAAATTCACAACTACTCAACTAGCATGACTCTAATATTACCATCTTCATATCTCAAAACGATTATCAAGTATCAAACTTCTCATAATATTCAATGCACTCTATATGAAAGTTTTTATTATACCCTTCTTGGATGCCCATCATATTAGGACTAGTTTCATAACCAAAGCAAATTACCATCCTGTTTAGGACTCTCAACATAATATAAGTGAAGCATGAGAGTTCATCTATTTCTTCAAAATAAAACCACCGCCGTGCTCTAAAAAGATATAAGTGAAGCACTAGAGCAAATGACAAACTACTCCAAAAGATATAAGTGAAGATCAAAGAGTAGTTGAATAATTATGTAACTATGTGAAGACTCTTTAACATTTAAGAATTTCAGATCTTATTATTTTATTCAAACAGCAAGAAAAACAAAATAAAATAAAATGACGCTCCAAGCAAAACACATATCATTTGGTGAATAAAAATATAGCTCCAAGTAAATTTACCGATGAACAAAGACGAAATAGGGGATGCCATCCGGGGCATCCCCAAGCTTAGGCTCTTGGTTGTCCTTGAATATTACCATGGGGTGCCTTGGGAATCCCCAAGCTTAGGATCTTGCCACTCCTTATTCCATAGTCCATCGAATCTCTACCCAAAACTTGAAAACTTCACAACACAAAACTTAACAGAAAACTCGTAAGCTCCGTTAGTATAAGAAGATAAATCACCACTTAGGTACAGTTGTGAAATCATTATAAATTCATATTGGTGTAATATCTACTGTATTACAACTTCTCTATGGTTCATACCCTCCGGTACTACTCATAGATTCATCAAAATAAGCAAAAAACACATAGAAAACAGAATCTGTCAAAAACAGAACAGTCGCTAATAATCTGTATCATACGTATACTTCTGGAACCCCAAAAAATATAAAATAAATTTATGGACGTGAGTAATTTATCTATTAATAATCTGCAAAAATAATTAACTAAATAGCACTCTCCAGTAAAAATGGCAGCAAATCTCATGAGCACTAAAGTTTCTGTTTTTTACAGCAAGATCGCAAGAACTTCCCCCAAGTCATCCCAAAGCTTCTACTTGGCACAAACACTAATTAAAACATAAAAAACTCAATCATAACATAGGATAGATGATTTATTTATTACTAAACAGGAACAAAAACCAAGTAACAAAAATAAAATTGGGTTGCCGCCCAACAAGCCCTATCATTTAATGCCCCCAGCTAGGCATGATGATTTCAATGATGCTCACCTAAAAGATAAGAATTGAAACATAAAGAGAGCATCATGAAGAATATAACTAGCACATTTAAGTCTAACCCACTTCCTATGCATAGGTATTTTGTGAACAAACAACTTATGGGAACAATAATCAACTTGCATAGGAAGGTAAAGCAAGCAAAACTTCAAAACTTTAAGCACATAGAGAGGAAACTTTGTATTATTGCAATTCCTACACGCATATATCCCTCCCTCATAATAAATTTCAGTAGCATCATAAATGAATTCAACAATATAACCATCACATAAATCATTCTTTTCATGATCTACAAGCATAGAATTTTTATTACTCTCCACATAAGCAAATTTCTTCTCATGAATAGAAGTGGGAGCAAACTCAACGGAATAACTATCATGTGAGGCATAATCCAATTGAAAATTAAAAACATGATGACAAGTGTCATGGATATCATTATTCTTTATAGCATACAAGTCATCACAATAATCATCATAGATAGCAACTTTGTTCTCATAATCAATTGGAACCTCTTCCGAAATAGTGGAATCATTACTAAATAAAGTCATGACCTCTCCAAATCCGCTTTTATAATTATCACAATAAGATTGAACATCCTCCAAAATAGTGGGATCATCACTTCCTAAAGTTGACACTCTTCCAAACCCACTTTCATCAGTATAATCATCATAAATAGGAGGCATGCCATCATCATAATAAATTTGCTCATCAAAACTTGGTAGACAAAAAATATCATCTTCATCAAACATAGCATCCCCAAGCTTGTGGCTTTGCATATCATTAGCATCATCACTCTCATCATTAATAGTATGGATAGCACCAATAGTATAGCAATTATCATCATCACAATGAGTAATAGGAGCAACATCATTTGGGAGGGATACCTTTCTACCTTTGCTTCTCCGTCTTTTCTTTTTCTTCTTCACATCATGTGTGGGTTTAGCTCTATTTTTTGAGCTCCTTATTAATGAGATTGGTTGAATTGAAAGCTCCTCCTCGTTACCTGATTCATCATAAGAAATAATAGGAGGATATTGGGAAGTCTCCTCCCTTTCATTAGTATTCTCTTCATCTTCTATTTGTTTTCTTGTCTTTATGTAATTGGCAATATAAGGATTTTCAATGCAATTCACCGACATAAAAATTTCTTCTAAATCAAAATCAAGAAATCTATCAAGATTAAATTTTGGAATACCCTCAGTTATACGTTTGATTTCTTCATACCCCAAAAGAAGACTAAGCTCTTTATGATGCTGAAGGGTAAGCAAGTTATCACAATTTTTGGACACGATTTGATCATGAAACATATAGCATTGGAGCTTTAAATGACCATGTTCATTGCAAAGTTCACAAGGATGGCGATAAATATTGAATTTTTCAGCACAATCATCTAGCCTTTCTTGCAACCATTTAGTTTCCAAATACTTATGCCTCTTGCAAAATCTATTTTCCCTATTTGGTGTGTACTTGCAAGCTCTATGTATTCCACAAAAGTTGACATGCTTATAAGAGACATTTTCATCATGACTAGTGCAATCATTATTAGTATCATGCATATTCAAAGAGTTTGTACTAACAACATTGCAATCATGCTCATCATACAAAGATTTAGTGCCAAACATTCTAATGCATTCTTCTTATAACACTTTGGCACAATTATCGGAATCCTTATTTTCATGAAAGACATTAAAAAGATGAAGCATATGAGGCAACCTTAATTCCATTTTTTGTAGTTTTCTTTCATAGACTAAACTAGTGATAAAACAAGAAACAAAAAGCTTTGATTGCAAGATCTAAAGATATACCTTCAAGCACTAACCTCCCCGGCAACGGCGCCAGAAAAGAGCTTGATGTCTACTACACAACCTTCTTCTTGTAGACGTTGTTGGGCCTCCAAGTGCAGAGGTTTGTAGGACAGTAGCAAATTTCCCTCAAGTGGATGACCTAAGGTTTATAAATCCGTGGGAGGCGTAGGATGAAGATGGTCTCTCTCAAACAACCATGCAACCAAATAGCAAAGAGTCTCTTGTGTCCCCAACACACCCAATACAATGGTAAATTGTATAGGTGCACTAGTTCGACGAAGAGATGGTGATACAAGTGCAATATAGATGGTAGATATGGGTATTTGTAATCTGAAAAATATAAAAACAGCAAGGTAGCAAGCGATAAAAGTGAGCGTAAACGGTATTGCAATGCTAGGAAACAAGGCCTAGGGTTCATACTTTGACTAGTGCAAGTTCTCTCAACAATAATAACATAATTGGATCATATAAAAATCCCTCAACATGCAACAAAGAGTCACTCCAAAGTCACTAATAGCGGAGAACAAACGAAGAGATTATGGTAGGGTACGAAACCACCTCAAAGTTATTCTTTCTGATCGATCTAACATAGAGTTTGTAGTAGAATAACACCTTAAGACACAAATCAACCAAAACCCTAATGTCACCTAGATACTCCAATGTCACCTCAAGTATCCGCGGGTATGAGTATACGATATGCATCACACAATCTCAGATTCATCTATTCAACAAACACAAAGAACTTCAAAGTGTGCCCCAAAGTTTCTGCTGGAGAGTCAAGACGAAAACGTGTGCCAACCCCTATGCATAAGTTCACGAGGTCACGGAACTCGCAAGTTGATCACCAAAACATACATCAAGTGGATCACATGATATCCCATTGTCACCACAGATAAGCACATGAAAGACATACATCAAGTGTTCTCAAATCCTTAAAGACTCAATCCGATAAGATAACTTCAAAGGGAAACTCAATTCATCACAGGAGAGTAGAGGGGGAGAAACATCATAAGATCGAAATATAATAGCAAAGCTCGCGATACATCAAGATCGTGCCGACTCAAGAACACGAGAGAGAGAGAGAGAGAGAGATCAAACACATAGCTATTGGTACATACCCTTAGCCCCGAGGGTGAACTACTCCCTCCTCGTCATGGAGAGCGCCGGGATGATGAAGATGGCCACCGGACAGGGATTCCCCCTCCGACAGGGTGCTGGAACGGGTCTAGATTGGTTTTCGGTGGCTATGGAGGCTTCTGGCGACGGAACTCCTGATCTAGGTTATTTTCTGGAGGTTTCTGTACTTAAAGGAATTTTTTGCGTCGGTCTCACGTCAAGAAGGTTCCTGAGTCATCCACGAGGCAGGCCCACGCGCCTGGGGGGTGGGCGCGCCCCCACCCTCATGGACGCCCCGGGACACTTCTGGCCCAACTCGTTTACTCTGGGGTCTTCTTTTGGTCCATAAAAAATCATCAAAAATCGGCACATCAATTGGACTCTGTTTGATATTCCTTTTCTGTAAAACTCCAAAACAAGGAAAAATAGAAACTGGCACTGGGCTCTAGGTTAATAGGTTAGTCCCAAAAATCATATAAAATAGCATATAAATGCATATAAAACATCCTAGATGGATAATATAATAGCATGGAACAATCAAAAATTATAGATACGTTGGAGACGTATCACTGAACCTCAGGTATATCATACACCGATCCAGAATCTTGTAGCTGCAACCCGTATAGCAGAGTCGATTCAACCATCCTGTTCAGAAGCTGGTAGAGGTTTGCTGCAGATGCATGCGCTGCTCTACGTAGAACAAAATTCTGCCATTTGTCAGTCGCGCAACAGGATTCATAGTAGATCCATGGTTGCAGATAGAGTTCAGTCGCCTCATAGTCCAAGATCGCCTCCGCGGCATGAGGATCGTGGGCACCGCCAAGATCAGCACCTGGATCGGGGCCATGGACTGTACGATCATCGAGTCAGCCGTGATGACCGCCGTCGAGTGCCAACGCATCCTCCGAGGGGCGGATCATACGCAGCCTGTCTGTATGATGACAGGTGCCCGTATGGTGATGAGCGGAGAGCTCTGGTCGACCCAAGGGAACCTGGGTTTGATGCAAGATATCTTCTCGTACAAAATCTAGTCTATCGGGGTCAGGCACTGATACGTCCATTTTGCATCATGCTTTTATATCGATATTTATTGTATTATGTGTTTTTATTACACATTATGTCACAATACTTATGCCTTTTCTCTCTTATTTTACAAGGTTTACATGCAGAGGGAGAATGCCGGCAGCTGGAATCCTGGGATGGAAAAGGAGCAAATATTATAGACCTATTCTGCACAACTACAAAAGTCCTGAAACTCAACAAAAGTCAGTTTTGGAATATATATAAAAATATTGGGCAAAGGAAGCACCAAAGGGGGGCCACCCACTATCCACGAGGGTGGAGGGCGCGCCCTACCCCCTGGGCATGCCCCCTGCCTCGTGGGCCACCTGGAAGCCCCCCGATGCCTATCTTCTGGTATACGGTCTCTTTTGCCCTGGAAAAAATCAGAAGGAAGTTTTTAGGACGAAGCAATGCCATCTCGAGGCGGAACCTTGGCGGAACCAATCTAGGGCTCCGGCAGAGCTGTTCTGCCGGGGAAACATCCCTTCGGGAAGGGGAAATCATCACCATCGTCATTACCATCGATCCTCTCATCGGGAGAGGGTCAATCTCCATCAACATCTTCACTAGCACCATCTCCTCTCAAACCCTAGTTCATCTCTTGTATCCGATCTTTGATTCAAAACCTCAGATTGGTACCGGTGGGTTGCTAGTAGTGTTGATTACTCCTTGTAGTTGATGCTATTTGGTTTATTCGGTGGAAGATTATATGTTCAGATCCTTTATGCACACTAATAACCCTCTGATTATGAACATAAATATGATTTGTGAGTAGTTACGTTTGTACCTGAGGACATGGGAGAAGTCTTGTTATAAGTAGTCATGTGAATTTCGTATTCGTTCGATATTTTGATGAGATGTATGTTGCCTTTCGTCTAGTGGTGTTATGTGAACGTCAGCTACATGACACTTCACAATTGTTTGGTCCTAGGGGAAGGCATTTGGAAGTAATAAGTAGATGATGGGTTGCTAGAGTGACAGAAGCTTAAACCCTAGTTTATGTGTTGCTTCATAAGGGGCTGATTTGGATCCATATGTTTCATGCAATGGTTAGGTTTACCTTAATTCTTCTTTCGTAGTTGCGGATGCTTGCGAGGGGGGTTAATCATAAGTGTGATGCTTGTCCAAGGAAGGGCAGTACCCAAGCACCGGTCCACCTATATCATCAACAACTCCATTATCACCACCTCCGAAGAAAGAGACATAAATACATGGGTATGGGCACTCCCCTTGGCAACTGCCAAGCTTGTGGGAGGTGCCCCGGTTTCGTATCACCATCACACTTCTATCTTTAGCATTTTTCTTAGTTTGATCCTTTTGGTTATATCTTGACTAGTAGAATAAAGTTTAGTATGATCTAGCTTTGAGTTTTTGTGTTGATCCTTATCTATGTAATTGAGTCCGTGAGCTATATATAATAAAGATTAGTCTTGAGTCAAGGGCTTGGTTATCTGTCTATGATCTTGAGGGAATACAAGAAAAAAGAAAGAATAAAAAGAAATAAAGATAGCATATTGATCTTATGGCGAGTAATGACTTCACATATAAAGAGTATGATGAATAAAAGTTGTTGAGAGTTGACAAACATAGTTTTGGTCATCGTTGCAATTAATAGGAAGTAATAAAGAAAGAGAGGTTTTCACATATAAATATACTATGTTGGACATCTTTTATGATTGTGAGCACTCATTAAAATATGACATGCTAAAAAGTTGATGTTGTACAAGGAAGACAACGTAATGGGTTATGTTTTCTTATATCCGAAATAAATTATATTGTCATGGATCATCCAACATGTTGAGCTTGCCTTTCCCCCTTATGCTTGCCAAATTCTTTGCACCAAGTAGAGATACTACTTGTGCTTCCAAATATCCTTAAACCCAGTTTTGCCATGAGAGTCCACCATATCTACCTATGGATTGAGCAAGATCCTTCAAGTAAGTTGTCATTGTTGCAAGCTACAAAAATTGCTCTCTACATATGTATGATCTATTAGAGTGGAGAAAATAAGCTTTATACGAGCTTGTGATATGGAATAAATAAAAGCGACGGACTGCATAATAAAGGTCCCTATGACAAGTGGCAATATAAAGTGACGTTCTTTCACATTAAGATTTTGTGCATCCAACCATAAAAGCACATGACAAGCTCTGCTTCCCTCTACGAAGGGCCTATCTTTTATTTTTGTCTTATACCTTATACGGAAGTCATGGTGATCTTCACCTTTTCTTTTTTACACTTTATCCTTTGGCAAGCACTATGTGTTGGAAAGATCCTGATATATATAAAATTGGATGTGGGTTTTCATAAAGCATCATTGTTGACATTACCCTTGAGGTAAAAGGTTGGCAGGCAAAACTATAAGCCCATATCTTTCTGTGTGTCTGATTAAAACTTCATACCCATAAGTATTGCGTGAGTGTTAGCAATTGTGAAAGACTAAATGATAGTTGACTATGTGGACTTGCTGAAAAGCTCTTATATTGACTCTTTCCGATGTTATGATAAATTGCAATTGCTTCAATGACTAAGATTATAGTTTGCTAGTTTTTCAATGAAGTTTCTGTTTCATACTTGAGATTGTGAATAGATTGTTACTTTAGCATAAGAAATCATATGACAATATACATATATATATATATATATGTTGCTTTTCTAAGAGTGATCATGATGCCCTCATGTCTGTATTTTATTTTATCGACACCTCTATCTCTAAACATGTGGACATATTTTTCGATATCAGCTTCTGCTTGAGGACAAGCGAGGTCTAAGCTTGGGGGAGTTGATACATCCATTTTGCATCATGCTTTTATATCGATATTTATTGCATTATGGGCTCTTATTACACATTATGTCACAATACTTATGCCTTTTCATTCTTATTTTACAAGGTTTACATGAAAAGGGAGAATGCCGACAGCTGGAATCCTGGGCTGGAAAAGGAGCAAATATTAGAGACCTATTCTGCACAACTCCAAAAGTCCTGAAACTCCACGAAAGTCAGTTTGGGAATATATTAAAAAAATGGGCGAAGGAAGCACCAGAGGGAGGCACTGTCATGGTTATAAGTCTGACAGTAGTGTAGGGGGGTAAGTATGGAGAGGCAAGATCTTAGCTATGGAGAAGTTGTAAGCACGCAAGGTTTACGAGTTCAGGCCCTTCTCGGAGGAAGTAATAGCCCTACGTCTCGGAGCCCGGAGGCGGACGACTGGATTATGCGTGTATGAATTACAGGGGTGCGAACCCTTGTCCCTGAGGAGGGGGGTGGCTTATATAGAGTTCGCCAGGCCCCTCCCGCCCTCAGTTACAAAGGGTTTAAATACATTAATGTCGGGCGTTACTGGTAACGCCCCTAATAAAGTGCTATGATGACCATAAAAGCTACTTAATAACCGACCGTTAGCATGCAGAGTGCCCTTAGTTCTCCTGACCGTCGAGTGGTTGCTTCTTGGTCGAGTGATTGCTTCTTGGTCGAGTATCTTCGAGTCCGTCGAGTGGAACACCTCCAAGTTGATTGAAAGGTGATTTCTTCTAGAGATGTCCTTGGGTAGGTTAGTTTGGACAGCTCCATGACCCTACCCTAGGTACATAGCTTCATCATTAGCCCTCGAATGGATCGAGGTTTGAGTGGGAAAGGGTTTGAGCACCTCTCCGACTCATTTTTCATGTCGTGAGCATATCTTGTTTCGGATCAACGAACCAGAGTGATGACAGCAACTTTCTCTCCAGTCGCCTTGATGCATTCTTAGTTTTTGTCGAGTGAGTTCTTATACCTGAAAGGCTCCGAGTGACGGTGCGGAGGAGATCTTCAGTCTAACGAGTTGTTCTGCTGCGCGCGGATTTCGTGGGATCCGAATTTTGGGAAGCGCGCGGGACGGGGAGGCCGTAGTAATCTGATGGGATAGTGCAGAGCCGCCTCGATCCCTGCGCCACCTTTTTCGCCACGTATCGGGCGCGCGATTGCCACAGGATTTGACAGGGCCGCCCGGGCCTACCAGTCAGCTACTCGGAAGCAGCCTCATATAAGGCGTTGGGCTGGGGCTCTGCTCCGCACGCCACCATTCTCTCTTCTCTTTCTCCCAATCTCTCCGCCACTCTTGCTTCCGCCTCGTCGCTGGAACTCCGCTCGAGCTCGATCTGCCACCATGGGGAAGGACAAGACGGCAACATAGGAACGTGCGAAGAAGGCGATCGCGAAGGCGAAGGGCAAGCGGACCAACCGGGGCGGATCCTCGTCGAGGTCCGGCCTACCGGCAGGCTGGATCCAGGGCGACTGGATCCGCTCGGCAATCACGCAGGACGACCTCGACGACCTGGTGGAGGGGGGATTGATCCCCCACAAGTCGGCTCGGCTCCTGGGGGACGAAACTGAGCCGCAGCCCAGAGATGGTGAGTGTGTCCTCCTAGCAACCCACGTAGATCACGGATTCTCACTGCCTCCCCACCCTTTCTTCCGGGGTTTTTTGAACTTCTTTGGGGCTCAGCTCCACCATTTCACTCCGAACACCATAGTCTATCTGGCCGCTTTTGTGTCCATGTGCGAAAACTTCTTGGGCTGTCGACCGCACTGGGGGCTTTTCAAACACATCTTCACTTGCTGTTCCCAGTCGGTCAAAAAGACCAAGTCGAGTGACGAGAGGACGCGGGTGATCCAGATGTGCGGTGGTCTGGGGATCCAGATGAGGATCAAGAGTACTTTCCCAGCAATGATCCTTCCTGACTCGGTCCGGGGCTGGCAGTCGACTTGGTTTTACTGCAAGGATCAGCCAACCCCTGGCCAGTCGACTGGACTTCCTCCTTTCTCCTTGGCTCAAGTGGAGAAGCCTGCTCCCCTGAAGATAGTTCCAGAAGAGAAGGCGCAGGTCAAGGAGCTGGTCGAACGGGTCATCGAGCTCGTCCGCGACGGAGTGACCGGGATGGATCTGCTGGAGGTCTTTCTCGGTCGACACATCCAACCTCTTCAGGCGCGTGATCATCCGATGTGGATGTACTCTGGGCTCGAAGATACCACTCGGATCCACCCGGAGGAGGTCAGCGAGGACATCTTGGAGAACTGGTTGAGGAGAATCTGTAAGTGCATCTAGTGCCACCCCTAGTTGGTTTTGGAGTATTGACGACAAACCTAGTTGAGGGACTAATGTGTTTGTGAGAATTGCAGGATAACACGGGTAGAAGTCCCTCATTGATTCAGTTTTACTACCAGAGATGACCCCTAAAAATGTATGAAGACATTGAAGTCAAAGGTGGTATATGAAGATATTCACATTGAAGACTATGACAAAAGAAGACACGTTATGAAGCCTATGCAGCTCGAAGACTTAGATCTTTCATAGTTCTTTTCCTTTGTGTTGAGTCATAGGAACCACCGTACTGTTAAGTGGGGTCCAGGAGAACCAGTTAGAATGACTGAAGTGATGCCTAAACCAAAAACCTATGTCTTCGAGTGAAGACAATGAGAGCGAATCTTGTCCAGAGCAGGACAAGTCAGCTTTGCTTGTAGCCCAAGTAAAGTTGCCATGAGAGTTTGAAATCTGACCGTTGAGACACGTGTCAGTTCCTTAGTGACCCAGGGTCATTTCGGACAAATAAGGTCAGGTTGCCAAGTGGCTATAAATAGCCCACCCCCTGCAACCATAAACGGTTGGCTGCTCAGATTTCAGTGCACAGCTTTTGTCGTTTGAGAGCAACCCACCTCGAAGCCTTTGAGAGAAAATTCCTAGCGAGGAGAAAGCCCTAACCACCCAGAGCCAGAGTAAATTGGGCATCACTTAAGTCTTCTTGTCTGAGTGATCTGAAGACTTATTACACTTGAGGACTGTGCATCCTCCAGACGGTTAGGCGTCGCGTTCTGAGCATCCAAGAGACATTGTGGATTGCCAGTGAACGAAGTCTGTGAAGGTTTGGGAGTCTACCTTGAAGACTTACCAGAGTGATTGGGCGAGGACTATGTGACCTTAGCTCAAGGAGAATACGGTGAGGACTTGGTGTCCTGAGCTGCGTGTTCAGGACTGGGTGTCCGGGACTGTGTGTCCTAAGGTTTAAATACCTAGCCGCTCCAACCAGACGTATAGTTGTCACAGCAACTGGAACTGGTCCAACACATCATTGTCTTCAACGAGTCACTGGTTTCATCTTCACTTCCTTTTACTTACTGTTACTCATTGTGAAGCCATTGCATGCTTGCTATACCTTTTGTCTTCATAACGTAACTGTATGATTTGTTTGGCTTCATAACTTCTTCCTACCTGATCCTTATTACACTGCAGCTACTTGTCATTGTGCTTTCACTCTATTGAATACTTGACCATGGCTTGCCTAGTGTAATCTAACTTCCGCTGCATAGTGATAGGCTTATCTCTACTGTTCGTCTTCATAACTTCCACGTTTTGAAGACTTTCATAAAAATCGCCTATTCACCCCCCCCTCTAGTCGATATAACGCACTTTCAATTGGTATCAGAGAAAGGTGCTCCCTTGTTCTGTGTGATTCGGTTTAACCACCTGGAGTTTTAGCTATGTCGACTGCGGGGATAATCAAAGTCTCCGCTGCGTGCCCCGTCTTCGATGGAACTGAATATCCCTATTGGAAGAATAAGATGCGTATGCATCTTGAAGCCATTGACGTCGACCTATGGTATGTCGTCGAGAACGGCGTTCCCAAGGCTGGAGAAGGTGTCACTGCTGCTGATGTCAAGAAATTCGTTTAGCTGGACTCTACTGCCAAGAACATCATCTGTGGTCATCTGACCAAAGGACAGTATGGCCGTGTGAGTGCTTTGAAGACATCCAAGCAGGTCTGGGACTGGCTCTCCAAGGTCAGTGAAGGCATCTCAACCCAGAGAGATCAAAGAATCAGTGTCCTTCACAATCTCTTCAACCGCTTCAAGCGAAATGACAATGAGAATGTCCAGCACACATTTGACAGACTCACTGACATCACAAATGAGCTTCAAGCCCTCGGCGCCACTGAGATTACCAAACACGAAGTCGTCAAAACGCTGCTGAGATCACTTGATAGTTCGTTTGACATCCTAGCCCTGATGATTCAAGAACGTCCTGATTTCAAGACACTCGATCCATCTGACATACTTGAGAGGCTCAACACACATGAGTTTCAGCTTTCTGAGAAAAGAGATATCTACGGTCCAATCTATGGGCGAACTCGTGCCTTGAAGGCAAAAGCTGTTTCCTCATCTGAAGAAGAATCTGACAGCAGTTCTGATGATCCTGAAGACATTGGAAGGGAACTTGCAATGCTTGTGAAGAAGTTCCAAAAGTTCACCAAGAAGAAAGGCTTCAGAAAGTCTTCACGATCAAGCTCAAGGAGTGATGAAGCTTCTGCTCATAACTACAAGAAGAAAACATGCCACAAGTGCAAGAAAACTGGACACTTCATCTCTGAGTGTCCACAGTGGGACAATGAGAACAGAAGGAAGAAGAAGAGCAAGGAATATGACTCTGATGACAAGAAGAAGAAGAAATACTCAAAGTCTTCTTCCAAGTCTTCCTCAAAGTCTTCATCACATAAGAAGAGCTCATCTGGCAAGGCACGTGCGTTTGTTGGCAAGGAAATGGATTCTGAGGAGGAATCCGCTTCTGAGGAGGCAGAGGTGGAGTCTGAGGAGGAGTCTGATTCTGGCATCGCAAGTCTGGCTACAGCATATGTCGCCAAGTCCATCTTCAACACTGAAGACAATAACTTCATCACCGACACCGATGCAAATGACAAGGACGACTCCACTCCTACCTACTGCTTCATGGCACACGGTGCCGAGGTAAACACACACACTACTCGCTATCAAACATCCAGTAACGATGAATCTGATTGTGATTCAAAACCTAGTTACAAAACACTTGCTAAAATTGCAACTGAACAACAAAAGGCCATGGAACATATTCAAAAACTGTTAGACAGAAGCGATGATCTGTTGGGTGCTGAAATGACTCGATCTGAATACTTAATTGAAGACATAAAAAATCTTCATGTTAAGTATCAGGAACTTGAAGATCATCTTGATACTCTCTCAACAACTCATGAAAAGCTTTCCTATGATTATCTTCAGAGGAAGCAAGAACTTGAGAAATTGAGAGCGGCTCATGAAGATCTTCAAAAGGAAAACGAGTCACTTCGCGCCGAACAGATCAGTTCCGCTCAGGAAGGATTTGAACCACCATGTCTTAAATGCATTGAGCGTGATAATGCTACTTCTGTTGCTGAATGTTCCACTGCTACTGTTGTTGCAATATCTTCAACTGTTGATGTGGTAACTAACCCCTCTGCTGAGGATACCATTGCTATTGCTGATGAGAATGCTAGGTTGAAGACATTGCTTGAAACAGGGATGTACAAAAGTCTTAAAGGACATCAGACATTATGTGATGTCCTCAAGAAGCAGATTCTGAACCGAAACCCTAGGAAAGAGGGTGTTGGGTTCGTAAGGAAAATAAATGCAGATGGCTCTTACTGGAAACCTGAGCAGTACCCCAAAACCAAGTGGGTTGCTGCAAAGGAACCTTCAGCAGATCCATCCAATTTATCTGGCTTCACTTGTGCTAACCCCATTATCATTGATGAATACTTTGATGCAAACTATATATTGTTTAAGAATCAGAATGGTGAAGTGTTTGCCAGGTACATTGGTACTAACTGCAGGAATGGACCGCCCATGAAGAAGATCTGGGTTCCGAAAAAGTGTCTGGAAAATCTTCCTGTGAATGTCTTCATGACACCTCACTTGAAGAAGACAAACCTCAGACCAAAGGCTTCATACGGTCCAAAGGCTTCATACAAACAAAGGACTCACCTGAGTCACACTAACGCAAACGTTTTGCAGGGTAACCATACTCAGGCATATGAATATGAGAGCGGTTCATCAAACCTTCATGTTCATATGACCAAAAATTATTCTGCTTATTCTTATGAGTACTATTGTCCACCCGCAAGACTGTTTGCTAAGGCTTCAAAGCCAAAATTCTCAGATGCTGCACTTAGACTTATTGCTTCTAAGCCACCCTTGAAGATGTGGGTGGTTAAGAAGGCTTAACTCTCTTTTGCAGGGAAAGGTCTCCAGCAGAAAACCAAAATCTTCTGACACTATTGCTGGGGACCTTAAAAATCTTGTAGGGCGCAAGATAAAATGCCCGAATGGCATCATTATGTACTTCGTTCCTGAATCGCATGCTACTCTCCCTATTAGTCCTAATCTGGATCTAAGCTTTCATAACCCACTGGTTTGTCAAATGTTTTTTCTTCACAATTCTCTTCGTGAAGCCTATCCCCCTAACTGCACTGTAGGGTACGACACCAGCGACTTCAAAGTCTTCAGAATGGATTATTGACAGTGGATGTACAAATCACATGACTGGCAAAAGAAGCCTTCTTATGGACTCAACCTTACGTCCATCCGACAAGAGCCACATCACATTTGCTGACACTGGTAAAAGTAAGGTATTGGGTCTAGGTAGAGTTGCAATCTCAAAGGATCAACACATGGATAAAGTCATGCTTGTTAAATCCCTTGGCTTCAACTTAATGTCTGTCTCAATGCTCTGCGATTTGAACATGATCGTAATGTTTGGAAAATATCGTTGTCTTGTACTAATGGAATCTGACAAGTCTCTAGTGTTTGAAGGGTATCGAAAAGATGATCTGTATGTGGTAGATTTCTCAGCAGGGCCACAACTTGCAGTATGTCTTCTTGCAAAAGCTTCAGAATGCTGGCTTTGGCATCGGAGGCTTGGGCATGCTGGCATGAGGAATCTCCACACCCTTGCGAAGAAAAAGCATGTCATAGGCATCGAGGGCGTCAAGTTCAAGAAAGATCACTTATACGGTGCCTGTGAAGCAGGGAAGATGATGAGGGCAAAACATCCCTCGAAGACAATCATGACCACTACTCGACCCTTCGAACTGCTTCACATGGATCTTTTTGGTCCCACTCACTACTCAACTTTTACTACTACTTCTTGCCTCTATGGCTTCGTTATTGTTGATGATTATTCTAGATATACTTGGGTGCACATAATTCTTTACAAGACTGAAGTGCAGGATGTCTTCAGACGGTTCGCCAATCGTGCTATGAACAATTATGGCGCCAAAATAAAGCACATCAGAAGTGACAATGGCACTGAATTCAAGAACACTGGCCTTGATACATATCTTGATACCTTGGGCATCACACATGAATTCTCAGCTCCGTACACGCCACAGCAGAATAGCGTCGTCGAACGCAAGAACAGAACACTCATTGAGATGGCCAGAACGATGCTAGATGAATACAAGACTCCAAGAAAATTCTGGACTGAAGCCATTGACACTGCATGCCATACAATCAATCGTGTTTATCTTCACAAGCTTCTGAACAAGACATCTTATGAACTCCTTACTGGCAAAAAGCCTAATGTCAGTTACTTCAGAGTATTTGGCGCAAGGTGCTGGATCAAGGACCCACATCACACCTCAAAATTTGCACCAAAAGCACATGAGGGTTTTATGCTTGGATATGGAAAGGATTCGCACTCCTACAGAGTCTTCAATCTCTTTCATTACAAAGTGGTTGAAACAGTGGATGTGCGGTTCGATGAGACAAATGGTTCACAAAGAGAGCAACTGCCAGATGTGCTAGATGAGATTCCAGCTAGTGAATCAATCAAGCTAATGGGAACTGGAGAGATTATACCTTCGGAAGATCATCCTGAAGAAGAACTTATCATCTCAGCACCTGATCAACATGAAGACAATGCTCAGCCTGAAGACATTCCTCCCAACAACAACACAGATCAGCAAGAGCAAAGTCTTCGCCCTGTACATCCTCGTGTTGCCAATGAAGTGCAGATTGAAAGAATAATTGATAGCATCAATGCACCTGGTCCACTCACTCGTTCAAGGGCAACTCAGCTAGCAAATTTTTGTGGGCACTTCACATTCGTCTCAATATCAGAACCCAAGAAAGTTGAAGAAGCCTTCATGGAACCTGAATGGATTCAAGCTATGCAAGAAGAGCTTCAACAGTTTGAGCTGAATAAGTGTATGGGAACTGGTTAAGCGTCCAGATCCACGGAAGCACAACATAATAGGCACCAAATGGATATACCGCAACAAGCAAGATGAGCATGGTCAAGTTGTCAGAAACAAAGCTCGTCTCGTTGCTCAAGGATATACTCAAGTGGAGGGCATTGACTTCGATGAAACATTTGCTCCTGTGGCTAGGCTTGAAGCCATACGCATACTGCTGGCCTATGCAAATCATCATAACATACTTCTATATCAAATGGATGTGAAAAGTGCCTTTCTCAATGGCAAGATTGAAGAAGAAGTGTATGTTGCACAACCGCCTGGCTTTGAAAATCCAAAACATCCTGACATGGTATACAAGCTCAACAAGGCACTGTATGGCCTCAAACAAGCCCCTAGGGCCTGGTATGACACACTCAAATACTTCCTGAAGAGCAAAGGCTTCATACCTGGTTCCCTAGATCCCACTCTTTTCATGAAGACATATGATGGTGAACTGTTTGTGTGCCAAATATATGTGGATGACATTATCTTCGGCTGCACAAATCAGAAGTACAGTGAAGAGTTTGGATATATGAAGCAAGAGCAATATCAGATGTCCATGATGGGGGAGCTGAAGTTCTTCCTTGGTCTTCAAATATGACAACAACGCAATGGCATTTTCATATCTCAAGAGAAGTATCTCAAAGATTGCCTGAAGAAGTTCGGTATGCAAGACTGCAAGGTCTTCACAACACCAATGCCAGCCAAACATCATCTGGGTCCTGACGACAATGGTAAAGAGTTCAATCAAAAGGTATACCGCTCCATGATTGGTTCTTTACTTTATCTATGTGCATCTAGGCCAGATATTATGCTTAGTGTTTGCATGTGTGCTCGATTTCAAGCGGCACCAAAGGAGTCGCATCACTTAGCTGTGAAGCGAATTCTTTGATATTTGGCTCACACCCAAACTCTAGGATTATGGTATCCAAAGGGATCGGAGTTTGATTTGGTTGGATTCTCGGATGCTGATTATGCTGGTGACAAAGTTGATCGCAAGTCTACATCAGGCACATGTCACTTTCTGGGACGATCACTTGTATGTTGGTCTTCAAAGAAGCAGAACGGTGTATCTCTCTCCACTGCTGAATCTGAATACATTGCTGCTGGATCTTGCTGTGCTCAGCTTCTGTGGATGAAGCAAACACTCAAGGACTATGGCATTCATCTGAAGCAAGTGCCACTTTACTGCGACAACGAAAGCGCCATCAAGATTGCCAACAACCCAGTTCAGCACTTGAAGACAAAGCACATTGAAATTCGTCATCACTTTCTCAGAGATCATGTTGTGAAGGAAGACATTGATATCATACACGTCAACACTGAAGAGCAATTGGCAGATATCTTCACCAAGCCCTTGGATGAGAAGAGGTTTTGCAAGTTACGGTGTGAGCTAAATATCCTGGAATCCTCAAATGTCCTGTGATCAGGCACACATCCTAACCCTTATGCATATTGATGACTTAGATGTGCAACACACGAAGTAAAGTATATCTTCAATCAATGAAGACATACATTCTAAGTGTGAATACATTAATGTGGAATTTGACTTCGGAGCGCCATGATAATTGTGCGTCGTGTCTGGGTCTAATACTTCCTATACGGTGGGTAACGCCACCACCAAACGTTCTATTTTGAAGTGTTTCACTCATGGCGTTACCTTGCAATGTCTTCACATTTGGTTTGGCTTCAATCTCAACATGTCTTCATGATTATCTTCACTACGTTGATCATATAGATATATATATATATATATATATATATACTAGTGTTCTGTCCTCTACAGCATTCACTTATAGCTATGTCTTCTTGTTTGAATCTTTTGAACTAAGTGAATGTGATCGGACCCTAACCTCTCTATGCTCTCTATCTCAAAATTCTATCTCTCCAAGTCATATGCATTCTATTGAAACTGTCGAATGTCTTCTCTGCGTCCTTGTCAACAGAAGACACAGAGACAACATTTAAGTCCATTTTCAATGCTCATTTATCCACATGAAATCCAGAGAAGTAGGAATGACCACCCGACAATCCAGGCGTGCGTGGGACGTGGAACTGCCCCCAAAATACCGCATGATGGCCACGTTCCTCAGATGCGAATCGTCAGGGGCACCTGTGTAATAGCACAGTGCCGCCCCTACGCCTATAAATTCACACTTACCGCAGTCATTATCTCCTTCTTCCACCCTCGCACCCTAGCGCCACCGCTAGCTCTCGACGACGCCGGCGACGAAGCGCTTCGCTGCCGCAACTTCTCCGACGCCGTCTTCACGCCAACGGCGGACATCGCCCTCTCCGCCGTCGCCGTAGGTGTCTTCCGTCGCCAAGTTAGGGCACGGAGGATTGAACTGCTCGGCATCATCTCCCACTCCGTCTAGCAGTTCCAAGTGTGGTAAATAAAACTTCTTTTTACAGCTCCTTTTGATCCCATGGTTCTGTCACTTTCTACCATAAGAAGTTTCTATTCACACAAGTTAGATCACTCTCAATCTGCATCTCATAACATGCCTAGTATATTCACTTGTGCTTCATGAAGTAGTTAGATTCCTCACTTGTACTGATCTGTGGGTTCGTACAAATCTGGAACCAACTTCTTTTCTATGAGTGAATGTCTTCGCACGATGAGGTCAATGTCTTCTAAACTGATCAATCTTCAAAACCTTCTGAGAATGCATATGACCTCTTCTCCTTCCCTCGCACCTTAATGCTGTCACAGGTACATGTCCATGGGAGAATCCTTCGGTTCTCATAGTCTGCATTCATTTGTAGAATTCCTACAGCATCACATAAATTCTCCTGAAGCCAGTTCCTGTTGGTCAAGCAAAAGAAAGCCTTTGAAGCCTTTGAAAGTTTTGAAGCCTTTCAAGTTAAAGTTTATGGCTTCAGAAGCAGCAGCAAGGAAGGGGGGCAGACAGCGACGTGGAGGAACTTCCAAAGATCTGCCTGAAGACCTGGCAGATATGTATAAAACAGATCCTGAAGAGAATTATGGGCAGCGCAAGACCCAAATCCAATGGATTCGACGCTACTGGGCAGAACAATGGTTCAAATACCGCTTCACAACCCAAGAGTATGCTGAGAAAAGTGCCATCAAAAGACCGTGGGGAGACATCTTATACAAGAACCTTGTACCCAGGTCTAGAGATGAAGCTATTGCCCAAAGCTTCTATCCATGCATGGTTCGTGGGCCACAGCCTGATGATGCACATCCGTCGTCACTACTCTGGTGTCGTGACGACAATCTGTTCAAGCGCAACTTCTAGTTTTCCCAACAATCAGCGAAGCAGAACAAGAAGAAATTTGGGTTAGACTTCAACCCTGGTCCCTCCGCACCTAGGGCAGATGGCACACGCGACGCAGAACCCAATATCATCGGTCCGTATGCCAACCTTGAGGGCCTCATCACCCGCATCTTAGTCAAAGGGACTGCCGTGAATGACCCTCCAACTGACTCTGAGTCTGATAAAGCTCCTGCCGTACCGAAGCCAAAGCAGTCGAAGAAGCCAAAAGCTTCAAAGCTGGCCCCTTCACCAAAAATATCAAGGCGAAGCCATTGGCAACTGCACCTCCTGAAGATAGTGTGCAGTCTGAAGACGTATCCCGCGTCACCAAGCCTTAGAAGGCCAAGATGCCTCAGCCACACACCGGCAAAGAGCTCACAGCTGCTGACATTCTGCGCAGCGAAGCCATTGATCTGTCAAGTGATGAAGATCTTGGAGATGACGCTCTCGAGCAGCTCATCAAGAGCAAAGAAGAAGCTGAAATCTTCAACAATTTGCCTCTCTTTGATGTCGCCATCATCCACAACTTCATCGACGAATGGTTTGCCACACCAAACATCAGCTTCGAAGATTTGCAGCTGCCCGTTGGCCTCAGTGTCGCCTTCCAAGGCGCTATTGCTTCAGAACTTGCAATTGCCCAGCGCATTGTTGAACTGAAGCAGAAAATTGATCATGAAAAGGCTCAGTTCAAGAAGCATATGGCCAAGCTCAGCGTGCAAGAAGTGAAGAGCTTCAAGGTCATGATGCACGAACTAAAGGAAAACTTTCTCAAGAAGCGTGCAGAAGCTCAAGGTTCGCGGGAGCGAATGAAGTCTCTGGCAGACAGATGTGTGCAGGCCTACAATGAGGCCGAGAAGCACAAGGCACTTGGGCATCCCGGCATCGACCCCAGGATGGCCGCGAAGAAGAAGAAGAAGCCTGCTATGGCTGAACAAGAGGCACCAAGGCAAGAAGCAGTTCCAATTGGCTTCCCAACTGCAACGACTGGCTCGAAGCCAAAGAGCCGGTCAACCGCTTTAGAGCTCAAGAAGACGCGAACTGCAGAGGCTGAAGCTAGGAAGCGGAAACATACTGAAGCCTCTCCTTCTGCTCCCACTCAGAAGAAGCGAAAGATCAAGAAAGCTCGGACTGCTCCCATAGAGCCCTTGATGGTTGAACCCCTTTCTGTCATCCATCCTGACGCAGAACGACAACTGACAGTTCATGAGCCTGCTTCCACAGAGGCTCCTGAAGCTGAAGACATACCAGCAGCTGACCCCATCACTGCTGAAGACATTGGTCATCAGGACAATGTACAAGATGATGCAGCCCTTCCTCAGTATGAACAAAGCGAACTCATCAGCATTGGTCGTCCTCTGACGCCAATTGCACAAGATGCGTCATGGGCGGATCGCCCTCAAGAGGAAGAAGACTTTGAGGCCCAGCCCACTCCAACCCCACAGGCGTCGTCTGCGTTCCGCAGGCTTCGCAAAGGTCCAAGGCCTCAAGTCTATGCTGAAGACATTCCGGCTGCATCAGCCGCAGAAGAAGCACCACAAGAGCCCACTCCTATGCTCCATCAAGAAGCAGTTCTCCAGGAGAATGTGCTTGTGACCGAACCTCCAGCTAGTCAAGCGGAGGCTGAAAATATTGAGGCTGGCACAACCAACACTGAAGCCAATGTGGAGCCCTCCCCACCAAAAGCTTCAGAAGACAGCGAAGCTACTGATCCAGACACTTCTGTTCCTGAGTCTGCTGCAGGTCCTCAATTTGATTACCATGTTGAGCACAGGCCTCATGTCCAGAAGCTAGTCCCACGGCTGCCGAGGTTCCCAGGTCCTGCATCAGCACCTGGATCCTTTAACATCAACAGCTTCAAGGCAGATAATACGTTCTTCAACAGCTCCAAGAACCCCTATTCAAGGGAAAGGATTTCACCAGATAGGTTCTGGAGCTATCCTTAGCGCAGCAACTATTCATGCATCCTATACAACCAAGGTCGCATCTTCCCGCACAAGCGCCTTGATGTTGAAGCCGTTGCTGGTCTGCCCTGTTTAGAGGAAGCATTGGATTGCTTCAAGCAAGTGGGTCTGCTGCAGTTTGTAACTGATGAAGAGCACTGGAATGAAGAGCTTCTGCTGCAATTCTATGCCACCCTACACATCAAAGGATACAACAGAGATCCGAAGACTTGGGCCCTGGAGTGGATGACCGGCAACGTCCATCACGAAGCCAATGCATTTGATATCATTGAGCTCATCGGCCTGCCCACTCCTGGCGAATTCTTCGAGGAAGGCTGTCCACTACACACTGAAGCTCTTGAGAGCATATTCCAGAGGCCTGAACCGAATATGAGTCAGATGCTCTCAATGATGAAGCCATTGCCCCACGATGCTCCTTATCCAACAGAGTTCTTCGTTGAAGACTTTGAGTACCTGCCCAGAACCATCTATCACATTATCCGGCGGACTCTCTGGCCTGTCAAAGGGCACTCTCCAAATGCCAAGATCGAGGGTGCAATGAAGACTCTGCTGTTTTGTATCCTTCATGGCAAATCCTTCAACGCACAGGACTTCTTCATACGCCAACTAGCTGCATCAGGCTCAGATTTACTTGGTTTGAAGTTCTATGCTCCTTGGGTAATGAGACTGATCAAGCTTCACTCTACGATCTCATATCAGCCCTCAGCCCGCAACCATCGGATCTTCTTGCCAGATGTGGATACCTCTGCTGAAGCTATATATCCTGAGCCTGCCAAGCAACCTTTGAGTCTTCAGAATGCAGAACACCAGAGCTTCACTCAGAACGATGAAGGTGTTGAAGCCATCTCAAGGGTGTATCCTTTGGCTGGCACTACACGTGCGCCACACCCTGCTTCAACTGAAGCCACTGACAGTGCAACTGCTTCAAGACCCAAGAAGCGCGCTCTTGTTCTCAATGACCGAGAGCTTCTAGTGGCCCTTCATCAAAAGCAGGATAGGCATCATGACTGGTTGAAGAGACAGATGAAGAGCCTCTTGGTGGATGTCAATCGCATCCGAAATCTTGCCACCAAGAACGCTTTCGTTGCCCATGAAACCTGTCGCCGCACATGGAAAGGGCTATCAATGATATGTACTGAAGCTGAACTTGAAGAGGATGGCTTCACTGAGCGATTCAAGTTTGACACAACACCTCCTAGAAGGGCTGTGATGCGAAGCACACCATCACTTGAAGACTCTGAGTTTTCTTCATCTGCTGCCACAGTCACTGCCAGAATCATTGATGAAGAAGACGATGCTACCTCACCGCCACCTGCTTCAGCACCTCCAAGCTCTTCTGCACCGCCAAACACCTCCAACGACCCTGCTGCTCCTAGAAACGAGTAGACACTCTAGGTCTTCAAACCTTTTTGGTCCTTGCTGACAAAAGGGGGAGAAGCATATGGGTTGATAGTCTTCAAGCGGGTCCATATGGGCGGGTGCTTTATGTTTTGTTATATTTTGCTTCATGCTTACAACTCTTGTTTTACATTTGGTTCTTATGAGTTGTAGCACTTAAACCAGATGGTCGTCTGCTACTTGTTTGCCACCCTGTTTTGCGAAGATAAATTTCGCATGTGCGACGATAAATTCCGCACTTATCTCACTCTGCAGACGTCCATTTTCCATTATGCATGTCATTATCTTCATATATCTTCACATGCATAGTGGATTGTCATCATAAGCTGAAGTGGATCTCCACAAGTACAACCTGCCATGTGCATTTGCATTCCAAAAGCAAATTAACTTGTATGCACATCTTCAGGGGGAGCCCTTGCAACTTATGAAGACAATTCCTTATCCTTTACAATTTCACAGTCTATATTCCCCGTTGAAAACTTCAACTAGTTTGTCATCAATCACCAAAAAGGGGGAGATTGTAAGTGCATCTAGTGCCACCCCTAGTTGGTTTTGGAGTATTGATGACAAACCTAGTTGAGGGACTAATGTGTTTGTGAGAATTGCAGGATAACACAGGTAGAAGTCCCTCATTGATTCGGTTTTACTACTAAAGATGACCCCTAAAAATGTATGAAACATTGAAGTCAAAGGTGGTATATGAAGATATTCACATTGAAGACTATGACAAAAGAAGACACGTTATGAAGCCTATGGAGCTCGAGGACTTAGATCTTTCATAGTTCTTTTCCTTTGTGTTGAGTCATAGGAACCACCGTACTGTTAAGTGGGGTCTAGGAGAACCAGTTAGAATGACTGAAGTGATGCCTAAACCAAAAACCTATGTCTTCGAGTGAAGACAATGAGAGCGAATCTTGTCCAGAGCAGGACAAGTCAGCTTTGCTTGTAGCCCAAGTAAAGTTGCCATGAGAGTTTGAAATCTGACCGTTGAGACACGTGTCAGTTCCTTAGTGACCCAGGGTCATTTCGGACAAATAAGGTCGGGTTGCCAAGTGGCTATAAATAGCCCACCCCCTACAACCATAAACGGTTGGCTGCTCAGATTTCAGTGCACGGCTTTTGTCGTTTGAGAGCAACCCACCTCGAAGCCTTTGAGAGAAAATTCCTAGCGAGGAGAAAGCCCTAACCACCCAGAGCCAGAGTAAATTGGGCATCACTTAAGTCTTCTTGTCTGAGTGATCTGAAGACTTATTACACTTGAGGACTGTGCATCCTCCAGACGGTTAGGCGTCGCGTTCTGAGCATCCAAGAGACATTGTGGATTGCCAATGAATGAAGTCTGTGAAGGTTTGGGAGTCTACCTTGAAGACTTACCAGAGTGATTGGGCGAGGACTATGTGACCTTAGCTCAAGGAGAATACGGTGAGGACTTGGTGTCCTGAGCTGCGTGTTCAGGACTGGGTGTCCGGGACTGTGTGTCCTAAGGTTTAAATACCTAGCCGCTCCAACCAGACGTACAGTTGTAACAGCAACTGGAACTGGTCCAACACATCATTGTCTTCAACCAGTCACTAGTTTCATCTTCACTTCCTTTTACTTACTGTTACTCATTGTGAAGCCATTGCATGCTTGCTATACCTTTTGTCTTCACAATGTAACTGTATGATTTGTTTGGCTTCATAACTTCTTCCTACCTGATCCTTATTACACTGCAGCTACTTGTCATTGTGCTTTCACTCTATTGAATACTTGACCATGGCTCGCCTAGTGTAATCTAACTTCCGCTGCATAGTGATAGGCTTATCTCTACTGTTTGTCTTCATAACTTCCACGTTTTGAAGACTTTCATAAAAATCGCCTATTCACCCCCCCTCTAGTCGATATAACGCACTTTCAGAATCACTGGCAACAAAGACAACCCTCGGGGATCCATGAGGGTGATCCCATTCGACAACTTGCGCCAGCCGGAGCAGGTATATTTCTGTTTTATCAAGTAACTTTCCGATTCACCATGTGATGTCCCGTTTGTGGTCGACTGGATGCCTTTTGATTGTTATCCTTTCAGGCCCTCATTGAAATGTACTAGATGCCCAATGGAGAGCAAGAGCAAGATCTGGAAGGCGAGGCGAGCGGCGGCGACAGTGGCAAATGGACTTCTGACGGTGAAGAGGATGAATAAAGAAACGACCCGAGTGACGAAGAAGAAGTCGAGTCGCCTCCTCGCAGGGAGAGGCGGTCCAAACTTGACCAAGAACGGTCGAGCACCCGTGAAAAGGCGATTGCTCAAGCCAGTCAGCCATCGAAGCGTCCTCGGACCTCTTCGCCAACTCCGACTGAGAAAGCGTCAAAGCATCCCAAAGTCACAGAGCCGAAGCTTCGGAAGGCGTTGCCAAAGATTAAGATTGGCATCCCCGTCGCCTCTGCGTGAGTGTCTCTTTCTATGTTCACTCGACGCCCTGTGCTACTTGTTTTTCTTGTTTTAACCGGACGGACTTGGGAACTGGCAGCGCTGCTACTTCTGGGACCTCATCTTACAGGGACGATGATGAGGTGATGGAGGATGCGGTCTCGTCTAAACTGGGTATGATTTCTGCCATACTGTCTTTATTTTGGTCGATTCAACTGCAATGTGTACCATTGGGTGATGTGATTCTGTCGATTGAACTTTGAACAGCCCCTAACGTTATTGACCTCCCTGATGATGATGATGATGATGAAGAGCCCGAGAGGCCTTTAACAAGGAGAAGTAGGCAAGTTCCTGCAAGCGAGGTGCCACAATCGACACCGGGGGCGGAACCAGTCGTTCAGGACACTGGTGATGCCAATCGGGGTTCTATTACCTTCGCCGTGCCCTTGTCGAGCGCCTTGCCGTCTTCGTCGACTGCTTAGGCCCCTGTCGACCCACCTTCGGTTTTTGCAACCCATCATGTCCCAGAGGACGAAGTGAATGCTGCCAAGGAAGCCATACGCCAGGCGGGCATTATGATGGAGAAGATGAAGATGGTGCGGGACGCCAGCCAGGCCGCCTACGATGCCAGCTCGGCTCTCCAGAGCAACGTTTAGGTTAGTTGGTCACTGCTTGTTCTATTAGGATATGCTACCTGAAGACTCTTTCTGAAAATCTTTGCATCTGTACACCCACTGGGTGCGTCGATTGAATTTTTGAACTAGTGGGGGCACGCTGCGTGCACCCACTGGGTGTAGTCCCCGAGACTACGGTGGATTGCTGGTAGTCGACTATAGTCTTTGTAGTTTGTCTCTTCCACTCGGTCTGGTCGAGTGGGATCAGAACCGGTGGGGGCACGCAAAGTGCACCCACTGGGTGTAGTCCCCAAGACCACGGTCGACTGCTGGCAGCCGACTGTGGTCTGAGTTCTTTCTCTCCTTTTTTTTACTCCCTGCACTCGACTCCGGCAGGCCGGTCGAGTGGGATCAGAACCGGTGGGGGCACGCAAAGTGCACCCACTGGGTGTAGTCCCCGAGACTATGGTGGACTGCGGGCAGTCGACCGTAGTCTTAGTACTTATTGTCTTTGTTGTTTTTCGCTGTGAAATAATTTCTCCTCTTTGATTTCAGAAATCTTGTGATCTTGGAGCTCGTTTTGCTGACTTGGAGAGAAAGCAGATCCAACTGAACCTTGACTTGGAGCTGGCCAAGATAGAGCTGCAAAAAGTCAAGGACGGCGCCACTGGTAAGACGAGTTTGTCGACTGGTCTGTCTTAGGCTTGAGTACCCTTCCGCTCTTTCTGGACCAAGCATTGTTTCTTTGCAGAAAAACTGAGAGAGGCTCTGACGAAGAAGGGCCAAGATTTGGCTGCTGCTCGAAAGGAAGCTGATGACAGAACCGCTATGGCTGAACAGAAGCTGGCTTCGGTCGGCTAGTTGGAAGAAGAAAATACGAGGCTGAAGTATGCTCTGAATGACGCCAACAAGGAGTGCTCGTGCTGGAAGAAGGAGAATCTCATCCTGGGCGAGAAGATGGAAAGCATTGCTCGCAGGAGGGACGATCTGGAGATCTATCTGAGAAGCCTTGCCAAGAAGTTGTTCATCAAGCTTGAAGGTGCACATTTTGTTCCAATTGATTTTTTTTGTGTCGACTCAGTGTACGAAAATTGACTTATCCTTGGATCGTGAATGCAGAGTTTCGCCAGAACTTCGAGGAGGAGACTGGGAGGATCGAACCTGGTTTGGATCCAATCAATTCTCCCGTGAAAGATGAAACTGCCATGAATCTGCTCCGACTGGAATCTCGCGTCGACGGTGTCGTGGACTACTTGGCTCGACTGAAGGTCGCCATGTCACAGATCGACCCAGCACTTTGGCCAGAGATTGTGCTCCAAAATGATCTTGAGTCCCTGATGACTCGACTTGATGAAATCCCTGACCGAGTGCAGGAGTGGAAGAAGTCTTCTGCTCGGTGCGGCGCTGATGTGGCTCTGTCTTTGGTTCGTGTCCACTGCAAGGAGGTGCGACAAGACAAACTGGCAGCAATCAAGGTCGCCAACACCCAGAAGCATGACTTCGGAACTTTTATGGCGACTTTCATCGCTGTAGCCACTCGGATCACCGACGGCGTTGACCTGGATGAGTTCGTCGAGCCTGCCAGCCCTCCTCCTGCGGAGTGAACAAACTTTTATGCCTCACCTTAAATTTGCCTCGGAATGCCGAGTGGTTTTTGTAACCGTTAAACCCTTTCAGGATGAATGCCCGAGCGCTTTGATCTGTGATCCGGAACCTTTAGGATTTATCTGAACTTGGTTTATCATTGAATATCTTTATGAATTCCCATCGAGTGGAAATCGATCTTTATTCGAGACAACTTTTGTATCTGTGGCGCAGCTCCGAAGGAGAAGATAGCAGTCGACCTGCGCCTCGTCGTCCTTGCGGGTCGGAGATGGAGCGCACGTTGTATTTGTGGCGAAGCTCCCCACGGAGGAGGTGGCAGTCGACCTGCACCTCGTTACTGCAGAGTGCGATGTGTTTCGTACTTAGGCGAGTACTTCGACTGCAGCTAAGTCTCCGAGTGAGAGAACTTAGGCGGGTACCGAACTGCAGCTAAGCCCCCGAGTGGGAGGACTGCTCTCCACTCGGTAGGATTTTTTTTTCAAACTTAGGCGAGTGCCTGAGTGCAGCTAAGTCCTCAAGTGAGAGAACTTAGGCAAGTATTGGACTGCAGCTAAGCCCCCGAGTGGGAGGACTGCTCTCTGCTCAGTAGGATTTTTTCAAACTTAGGCGAGTGCCTGACTGCAGCTAAGTCCTCAAGTGAGAGAACTTAGGCGAGTACTGGACTGCAGCTAAGCCCCCGAGTGGGAGGACTGCTCTCCACTCGGTAGGATTTTTTTTTCAAACCTAGGCGAGTGCCTGACTGCAGCTAAGTCCTCAAGTGAGAGAACTTAGGCGAGTACTGGACTGCAGCTAAGCCCCCGAGTGGGAGGACTGCTCTCCACTCGGTAGGATTTTTTTCAAACCTAGGCGAGTGCCTGACTACAAGTAAGTCCTCAAGTGAGAGAACTTAGGCGAGTACTGGACTGCAACTAAGCCCCCGAGTGGGAGGACTGCTCTCCACTCGGTAGGATTTTTTTAAAAACTTAGGCGAGTGCCTGACTGCAGCTAAGTCCTCAAGTGAGAAAACTTAGGCGAGTACTGGACTGCAGCTAAGCCCTTGAGTGGGAGGACTGCTCTCCACTCGGTAGGATTTTTACAAACTTAGGCGAAGCGGATTCGCAGCTAAGCCACCCACTAGGGGATTTCTTTCGCAAACAAAAAACAATAACAATCACTGGGAAAATTATAACGCTCTTGTCTTTGATAAATGAACTACATGAGTTTTTCCTTATTATATCTCATCCGAGTGAGAATTCAAGTATAAAAGGGGCGGAGTAGCTCCGCATTCCAGGCTCGCGGCTCATCAATCTGGCGATCGACATTGTAGAGGTGGTATGCTCCATTGTGGAGGACTCTGGTGACTATGAAGGGGCCTTCCCAAGCAGGAGCAAGTTTGTGTGGTTTCTGCTGATCCACTCGGAGGACTAAGTCTCCTTCTTGGAAGGTTCGACTCTTCACGTTTCTGGCATGGAATCGACGCAAGTCTTGCTGATAGATGGTTGATCGGATCATGGCCATTTCTCTTTCTTCTTCCAGGAGGTCGACTGCGTCCTGCTGGGCTTGTTCTGCTTCATCTTCAGAGTAGAGCTCGACTCGGGGAGCGTTGTGAAGTAGGTCACTCGGCAAGACTGCCTCGGCTCCATAGACCAGAAAGAATGGGGTTCTTCCGGTCGATCGGTTCGGGGTTGTCCTCAATCCCCAAAGGACTGACGGAAGCTCGTCGACCCATGCACCTGCCACGTGCTTGAGATCGCGCATCAATCGGGGTTTCAGTCCTTTGAGAATTAGGCCGTATGCCCTTTCTGCTTGCCCATTCGACTGGGGGTGAGCGACCGAAGCATAGTCGACCCGAGTGCCCTGAGAGGCGCAAAAGGCCCTGAATTTGTCAGAATCGAAGTTTGACCCATTGTCGGTGATGATGCTGTGCGGAACTCCATATCTGAATATCAACTCTCTGATGAAGCTGATAGCAGTGCAAGCATCAAGATTCTTGATAGGCTTGGCTTCAATCCATTTGGTGAACTTGTCGACTGCTACCAGTACATGAGTGAAGCCGCTCCTGCCCATTCTCAGTGGTCCAACCATGTCCAGCCCCCAAAAAGCGAAGGGCCAGACGAGTGGAATGGTTTTCAGGGCTGACGCGGGCTTGTGCGACATATTGGAGTAATACTGACATCCTTCACATTTGTCGACTATCTCCTTTGCCATTTCATTGGCCCTTGGCCAGTAGAATCCCGCTCGCTATGCTTTAGCCACAATGGTCCGAGAGGACGGATGATGACCACAGGTCCCCAAGTGGATATCGTCAAGGATCATCAGACCTTCTTCTGGTGTTATACACTTCTGACTGACTCCAGTCGCGCTTTCCCTATACAACTGTCCCTTAATGACTGTAAAGGCCTTGGATCGACGGACGATCTGTCGAGCCTCTTCTTCGTCCTCTGGGAGTTCTTTCCTTAAGATGTACGTGATGTACGGTACTGTCCAGTCGGGAGTGATGACTAAGACTTCCATGATCAGGTCGACCACAGCTGGAACTTCAACTTCAGTCAGATCCATGGTACTTTTTGGCTGCGGGGCCTCTTCAGTGAAGGGATCCTCCTGAACTGATGGCGTGTGGATGTGTTCCAAAAACACATTGCTGGGAATGGCTTCTCTTTTGGAACCTATTTTTGCCAGATCATCAGCTGCTTGATTTTTCAGTCGGGGTACGTGATGAAGCTCTAACCCCTCGAATTTCTTCTCCGGCTTTCTCACTGCATTGCAATAACCAGTCATGGCTGGACTTCTGACGTCCCATTCCTTCATCACCTGATTAACCACCAAATCTGAGTCGCCATAGACCATGAGGCGACGGACGCCGAGTGAAATGGCCATGCGCAACCCATATAAAAGTGCTTCGTATTCTGCCTCGTTATTGGAGGAATCAAAGTGGATTTGAAGAACATATCTGAGTTTATCTCCTCTGGGGGAGACCAACACCACTCTGGCACCGGAACCATTCAGCATCTTGGAACCGTCGAAGAACATGGTCCAATGCTCCGAGTGAACCTGAGTCGGCAGTTGTTGTTCAATCCACTCGGCGACGAAATCTGCGATTGCCTCGGAATTGATAGCTTTCTTTGCCTCAAACCTGATATCTAGAGGAAGGAGTTCAATTGCCCATTTTGCCACGACCAGTTGCATCTCTATTATGCCGGATCTCTGATAATGGAGCGTCGCTGACGACTGTAATGGAATGATCAGAGAAGTAGTGAGCAACTTTCTTTGTGGTCATATAAATCCCATTTACAAGCTTCTGATAATGAGGATATATTTGCTTCGATGGGGTCAAAACTTCAGAAATATAATATACTGGGCGCTGAACTTTGAAGGTTTTTCCTTCTTCTTCCCGCTCGACCGTAAGTACCGTACTGACGACTTGTCCTGTGGCTGCAATGTAAAGCAGCAAAGGCTCCTTGCTGATTGGGGCAGCAAGCACCGGCTGGGTGGAGAGTAGAGCTTTGACTCTGCAAACACTGCATCAGCTTTAGGAGTCCACTCGAACTTGTCGGACTTCTTCATCAATCAGTAAAGAGGCAATGCCTTTTCACCGAGATGAGATATGAATCGACTTAAAGCGGCCAAGAAACCAGTAAGCTTCTAGACGTCGTGCACTCTCACAGGACTTTTCATTCGGAGTATAGTACCGACTTTTTCCGGATTAGCGTCGATTCCCCGCTCGGAAACGAGAAAACCGAGTAATATTCCGCCGGGAACTCCGAATGTGCACTTTGATGGATTGAGCTTGATATCATACCTCCCGAGGTTGGCAAAGGTTTTAGCAAGGTCGGTCAGCAGGTCGGAACCCTTCCGTGACTTGACCACAATATCATCCATGTACGCCTCCACATTCCGACTGATTTGAGTGAGCAAACACTTCTGAATCATCCTCATGAATGTGGCTCCGGCATTCTTGAGGCCGAACGGCATGGTAACATAACAGAAGCAGCCAAATGGAGTGATGAAGGCTGTTTTGATCTCGTCAGGTCCATACAGATGGATATGATGGTAACCGGAATAGGCATCTAAAAAAGACAGTCGCTCACATCCAGCAGTCGAGTCGACTATCTGATCGATGCGGGGGAGAGGAAAATGATCTTTCGGGCAGGCCCGATTGATATGTTTAAAGTCAATGCACATGCGAAGTGACTTGTCCTTCTTGGGGACCATAACAACGTTGGCGAGCCACTCGGAGTGGTAGATTTCCCGGATGAACTCCGCTGCTAAGAGCCGAGCCACCTCCTCGCCAATGGCCTTTCTCTTCTGAACGGTGGACCGTCGGAGATGTTCCTTGACAGGTTTTACTTTTGAGTCGACTCTTAGGCGGTGCTCAGCCAGCTCCCTGGGAACACCTGGCATGTCAGAAGGCTTCCATGCGAAAATGTCCCAGTTCTCACGGAGGAACTGGATGAGCGCTTCTTCCTATTTGGAGTCGAGTGTTGTCGAGATATGAGTTGGAGCAGCGCTGGGGTCGGTCGGGTGGATGTGAGCTGTCTTCGTATCGCCAGTCGACTGAAAAGCTGATTCTGTAGCAGGCTTCTTGGCTCACAACAAATCACTCGGGTCTGCAGTCTTCTGGTATTCCTGCAACTCCACCACTGCCATCTGAGCATCAGCGATCTTCGAACCTTTCTGAAAACATTCTTCCGCTTTCTTCCGATTGCCCGTAATAGTGATCACACCTTTGGGCCAGGCATCTTTAATTTGAGATACACATAGCATGGTCGGGCCATGAAGCGTGCATAAGCCGGCCTGCCGAAAATAGCGTGGTAGGCACTCTGGAAGTCCACAACTTCAAATGTCAACTTTTCTTTGCGGTAATTCCTGGAATCACCGAAAACCACATCAAGAGCAATTTGGCCGAGTGATTCAGCCTTCTTCCCAGGAATGACTCCATGGAAACTCATGTTCCTGGCACTGAGTCTAGACATCGGAATGCCCATCCCTTTCAACGTCTCAGCATACAATATGTTCAAACCACTGCCACCATCCATCAAGACTTTGGTCAGTCGAGTGCCTTCAACAACTGGCTCGACCACCAAAGCTTGCCTCCCAGGGGTGGCAATGTGCGTTGGGTGATCGGACTGGTCGAATGTGATGGCAGTCTGAGACCATTTCAGATAACTGGGTGTCGCCGGAGCAACCATATTCACCTCTTGGTTGATAACTTTCAGTCGACTTTTGCTTTCGACATAAGCAAAAATCATCAGAGTGGAATTGACCTGAGGGTATCCGTCGTCACTATCTTCCTTGTCCTCAACTTTATCTGACTCCTTTTCCTTATCTTTGGGCTGCTTGCCCTGGAACTGCTGGATCAAGATTCGACACTGTCGAGTGGTATGTTTTGGGTAAATAAAATTACCCTCTTCATCTTTCTTGGTGTGGACGAGGCACGGCAAATCCAACACATCATTTCCGTCCTGGTCTTTAACTTTCTTTGGGTTCCAAGGTCCTTTGGGTTTCCCCTTAAACTTTCCTTGAGTCACAACCAAGGCTTCCCCAGGAGCAGCTGGCTCGGCTTTCCGCTTCTGTTTCCGGTTGGACTTTCCTCCGGCTTCTTGAGCGACTGACTTGAGCTTGCCACTCCTGAGTCGATCCTCATCCTCACCATTAGCATACTTGGTGGCAATCTCCATCATCCGATTCAGAGACATATCTCCGGTTCGACCGAATTTCAAATTCAGTTCTCTGTACTTGACGCCTTCTTTGAAGGCACAAACTGCTTGGTGGTCAGGCACATTCTCCACCGTGTGATGTAACGTGATCCATCTATGGATGTAATCCCTCAAAGTTTCATTCAGCTTCTGCATGCAAGACCGCAGTTCCGCCAGCCCTGCCGGTCGCTTGCATGTTCCTTCAAATGTGGTGACAAACACTCGGGCGAGATCTTCCCAAGTGTAAATGTTGTTGGGTGCTAACTGGTTTAGCCACGCTCTGGCCGAGCCTTCCAACATGAGGGGCAGATGCTTCATGGCCACTTCATCATTGCCGCCACCAATCTGGATAGCCACTCGGTAGTCTTCAAGCCAAGTATCGGGCTTGGACTCACCTGTGAACTTACTGACTCCAGTCGCCAACCTGAAGTTGGGAGGGATCACAGTGGCCCTGATGGCTCTGCTAAAGCACTCTGGCCCTGAAACACGCGCTCTGCTGCTGGTAGGTGTGTCTCTATCGTGTCCTTCTCGGTGAGCTCTGTTCCTGTCGACCAGACCTTGAACGAGAATGGATCTCGCATCAAAGCCTGGTTCTTTGGAGTCGACTGGAACCCTTCGTCCAACACTACGAGGGCGCCTGTCATCCTGCTGTCGAGGCGCATACGACCTGCTCCTCGGAGGAGGGGTGGGCACTCGACGTCGATCGTCATGATCGAATCGGTGATCAAATTGCTCACGGTTCCCGTACTAATTATGTCGGTCCCCACGTCCCTCACGCCTCGGGGGCGATCTTGGGCTATGAGCCGACTGGACCGTGTCGGTAGCAACGGATCTGCTATGAATCCTGTTCCATGACTGAGAAACAGCGGAATTCTGGTCTCCTACTGCCCGAAGTAACGCTCTGATCTGCAGCAAGCCCCTCCCAGCCTCCGACTGGGAAGGCTGAATCGACTCTGCTATACGGGCTGCAGCTGCTAAATTCTGAATCGGAGTTCGATATACCTGCGGGGGCGGGAAGAGCTGACGTCGACTGGATTCGGGAACCCGTTGTCGCGCACGCTCGTCGAGTGCTCGCTGGAGGTTCTCCAGTCGAGTGCGCTCGCCCAAGTTTGCCAGGCGCGTCCTCCAAGGCACGAGCCTCGGGGGTTTCTCCAACGATAGGAGTGTGCAGTGCATCCATGTTCCGGCGGCGAAATTCTTCTCTCTGCAGCGACGTGAGAGGCTCGGGAAGATATTCCTCATGGGGACGCGATGGGTCGCCTCCACCCGCGCCTCCGTTGGTGCGGGGAAAACCGGGAGGACTGGGCGGTCCATCGACCATCAGAACCTCCGCCGTCGGGTCACTGCTGTCACACTCGGATGCTATCTCTGCGGAGCCAGTCGATAGGTCGAACAAGCCGTAGAGGGATTCATCGGGCTCGATCACCGCGACTTGAGGGGTGGCCGACTGGCGCGCCACCGTGTGTCTCAGCCACCGTTGAAGTCTCGACCGACCGGAGCGCTTGCGCCGGCGGGAAACAGGGAGGGAGGACAACACAGGAGCCGGCCGGTAGGGGGTCGACGGTTGCCGCAGGAGAATGCCGCGGACGCACGCGCTAAAGTGCGTTGCCCCACGGACAGGAAGTGCGTCCACGTTGAGCGGAGCCTCCTGAAGCCAAGCGGAGTCGTCGGTGATGAATGTGAGCGCGCCGAGATGGATCACGCGGCCCTCCACCAAAACTCCACCGAAAACCATGATGATTCGGGTCGGAAAAGATCGCAACTCCTCCAACAAAACGCTAAAACACCTGCCCCACGGTGGGCGCCAACTGTCGTGGTTCTAAGTCTGACAGTAGTGTAGGGGGGTAAGTATGGAGAGGCAAGATCTTAGCTATGGAGAAGTTGTAAGCACGCAAGGTTTACGAGTTCAGGCCCTTCTCGGAGGAAGTAATAGCCCTACCTCTCGGAGCCCGGAGGCGGTCGACTGGATTATGCGTGTATGAATTACAGGGGTGCGAACCCTTGTCCCTGAGGAGGGGGTGGCTTATATAGAGTTCACCAGACCCCTCCCGCCCTCAGTTACAAAGGGTTTAAATACATTAATGTCGGGCATTACTGGTAAAGCCCCTAATAAAGTTCTATGATGACCATAAAAGCTACTTAATAACCGACCGTTAGCATGCAGAGTGCCCTTAGTTCTCCTAACCGTCGAGTGGTTGCTTCTTGGTCGAGTGATTGCTTCTTGGTCGAGTATCTTCGAGTCCGTCGAGTGGAACACCTCCAAGTCGATTGAAAGGTGATTTATTCTGGAGATGTCCTTGGGTAGGTCAGTTTGGACAGGTCCATGACCCTACCCTAGGTACATAGCTTCATCAGGCACCACTGTCCACGAGGGTGGAGGGCGCGCCCCCTGCCTCGTGGGCCACCTGGAAGCCCCCCGATGCCCATCTTCTGGTATAAGGTGTCTTTTCCCCTAGAAAAAATCAGAACGACATTTTTGGGACGAAGAGCCGCCGTCTCGAGGAGGTACCTTGGCGGAACCAATCTAGGGCTCCAGCGGAGCTGTTCTGCCGGGTAAACATCCCTCCGGGAGGGGGAAATCGTCACCATCATCATCACCATCGATCCTCTCATCGGGAGGGGGCCAATCTCCATCAATATCTTCACTAGCACCATCTCATGTCAAACCCTAGTTCATCTCTTGTATCCAATCTTTGTCTCAAAACCTCAAATTGGTACCTGTGGGTTGCTAGTAGTGTTGATTACTCCTTGTAGTTGATGCTAGTTGGTTTATTCGGTTGAAGATTGTATGTTCATATCCTTTATGCACATTAATACCCCTCTAATTATGAACATGAATATGATTTGTGAGTATTTACATTTGTTCCCGAGGACATGGGAGAAGTCTTGTTATAAGTAGTCATGTGAATTTGGTATTTGTTCGATATTTTGATGAGATGTATGTTGTCTTTCCACTACTGGTGTTATGTGAACGTCGACTACATGACACTTCACCATTGTTTGGGCCTAGGGGAAGGCATTGGGATGTAATAAGTAGATGATGTGTTGCTAGAGTGCCAGAAGCTTAAACCCTAGTTTATGTGTTGCTTCGTAAGGGGCTGATTTTGATCCATATGTTTCATGCTATGGTTAGGTTTACCTTAATTCTTCTTTCATAGTTGCGGATGCTTGCGAGGGGGGATAATCATAAGTAGGATGCTTTTCCAAGGAAGGGCAGTACCCAAGCACCGGTCCACCCACATATCAAATTATCAAAGTAACGAATGCGAATCATATGAGCATGATGAAAACTAGCTTGACCAGAATTCCCATGTGTTCTCGGGGGCGCGTTCCTTTATATAAGAGTTTTTCCAGGCTTGTCTTTTCCTTATCATAAAACTATTTGTTACCGATAATTTCAGTGCTTGCAGAGAATAACTTACTGAAAACTTCTTGTCATTTCCTTCTGCTCCTCGTTGGGTTTGACACTCTTACTTATCGAAAGGACTAGATAGATCCTCTATACTTGTGGGTCATCAAGACTCTTTTTTGGTGTCGTTGCCGGGGAGTTAAGCGCCTCTGGTAGGTGGAATTTGGTAAGGAAAAATTTATATAGTGGGCTGAAATTTACTGTCACTTGTTACTATGGAAAAGAAACCTTTGAGGGGCTTGTTCGGGGTATCTTCACCCCGATCACTAGAGCAAAGAGTTGCTCCTCAACCTACTGAACCTACTGAAAATGTTTACTTTGAAATTCCTTCGGATATGATAGAGAAACTGCTAGCTAACCCTTTTACAGGAGATGGAACATTACATCCCAATATGCACCTAATCTATGTGGATGAAGTTTGTGGATTATTTAAGCTTGCAGGTATACCCGCGGATGTTATCAAGAAGAAGGTCTTCCCTTTATCTTTGAAGGAAAAGACATTGACATGGTTTAGGCTACGTGATGATATTGGATCATGGAACTACAACCGATTGAAATTGGAATTTAATCAGAAGTTTTATCCTATGCATCTGGTTCATCGTGATCGTAATTATATATATATATAATTTTTGGCCTCGCGCAGGAGAAAGTATCGCTCAAGCTTGGGGGAGGAATAAGTCAATGTTATATTCATGCCCCAATCATGAGCTCTCAAGAGAAATTATCATTCAAAATTTTTATGCTCGGCTTTCTCTCCATAATCGCTCCATCCTCGATACTTCTTGTACTGGTTCTTTTATGATGAAGACTATTGAATTCAGATGGGATTTATTGGAAAGAATTAAATGCAACTCTGAAAATTGGGAACTGGACGAGGGTAAGGAGTTAGGTATAACACCTAAGTTTGATTGTGTTAAATCTTTTATGGATACCGTTGCTTTTCGTGAAATTAGCACTAAATATGGACTTGACTCCGAGATAGTAGCTTCTTTCTATGAATCATTTGCTACTCATGTTGATCTCCCTAAGGAGAAGTGGTTTAAATATCATCGTCCCATTGAAGTAAAAGTAGTTGCACCTATTAAAGTTGAAGAAAAAGCTATCACTTATAATGTTGATCCCATTGTTCCTACCGCTTATATTGAGAAACCACCTTTCCCTGTTAGAATAAAGGATCATGCTAAAGCTTCAACTGTTGTCCGTAAGATTAATGCTAGAACACCTACACCCTCTGAGCAAATTAAATTTGAACCTAGTATTGCTATGGTTAAGGATCTCTTGGTCGATAATATTGATGGGCATGTTATTTACTTCTATGATGAAGCTGCAAGAATTGCTAGACCTGATACTAAAAATAAACATAGACCTGTTGTTGGCATGCCTGTTGTTTCTATTAAAATAGGAGCTCACTGTTATCATGGCTTTTGTGATATGGGTGCTAGTGTCAGTGCAATACCTTATACTTTATATAAAGAAATTATGCAAGATATTGCACCTACTGAGATAGAAGATACTATTAAGCTTGACAATAGAGATACTATTTCACCAATTGGGATTGTTAGAGATGTTTAAGTCTTGTGTGGGAAAATTAAATATCCTACTCATTTTCTTGTTCTTGCTTCCCCACAAGATGACTTTTGTCCCATTATATTTGGTAGACCCTTCTTGAATATTGTTAATGCTAAGATAGACTGCGAAAAGGATAATGTTACTCTTGGTTTAGGGGATATGTCTCATGATTTTAATTTTGCGAAATTTCGTAGACAACCCCATGATAAAGAATTGCCTAGTAAAGATGAAATTATTGTTCTTTCTTCTATTGTCGTGCCTCCTAACGATCCTTTAGAACAATATTTGCTAGACCATGAAAATGATATGTTTATGAATGAAAGAAGGGAAATAGATGAAGTATTCTTTAAATAGGGACCTATTTTGAAACACAACTTGCCAGTTGAAATTCTAGGGGATCCTCCTCCACCCAAGGGTGATCCCGTGTTTGAGCTTAAACCATTACCTGATACTCTTGAATATGCTTATCTTGATGAAAAGAAGATATATCCTGTTGTTATTATTAGTGCTAACCTTTCAGAGCAGGAAGAAGAGAAATTATTGAAAACTCTGAAGAAGCACCGTGTTGCTATTGGATATACTCTTGATGATCTTAAGGGCATTAGTCCCACTCTATGCCGGCACAAAATAAAATTGGAGAAAGACGCTAAACCGGTCGTTGATCACCAACGATAGTTAAATCCTAAGATGAAAGAAGTGGTAAGAAATGAAATACTAAAGCTTCTGGAGGCAGGTATAATTTATCCTCTTGCTGATAGTTAGTGGGTAAGTCATGTCCATTGTGTCCCTAAGAAGGGAGGTATTATTGTTGTTCCTAATGATAAAGATGACTTGATCCCACAAAGAATTGTTATAGGTTATAGAATGGTAATTGGCTTCCGCAAAAAGCTACTAGAAAGGATCATTACCCTTTACCTTTTATTGATCAAATGCTAGAAAGATGCTAAACCTAGACTTATTAGATGGGTTCTCTTGCTATAAGAATTTGATTTGCATATTATTGATAGAAAGGGAGCTGAGAACCCCATTGCAGACAACTTATCTAGGTTAGAGAAGTTCTTGACGACCCACTACCTATTGATGATAGCTTTCCTGATGAACAATTAGCTGTCATAAATGCTTCTCGTATTGTTCCATGGTATGCTGATTATGCTAATTACATTATTGCTAAATTTATACCACCTAGTTTCACATACCAGCAAAACAAAAAGGTTTTCTATGATTTAAGACATTACGTCTGGGATGACCCACACCTTTATAAAGAAGGAGTAGATGGTGTTATTAGACGTTGTGTACCTGAGCATGAACAGGAACAGATCCTACGCAAGTGTCACTCCAAGGCTTATGGATGACACCACGCTGGAGATAGAACTGCACATAAGGTATTGCAATCCGGTTTTCATTGGCCTACTCTTTTCAAAGATGCTCGTAAGTTTGTCATGTCTTGTGATGAATATCAAAGAATTGGTAATATTAGTAGACGTCAAGAAATGCCTATGAACTATTCACTTGTTATTGAACCATTTGATGTTTGGGGCTTTGATTATATGGGACCATTTCCTTCCTCTATTGGGTATACACATATTTTAGTTATTGTTGATTACATTACTAAGTGGGTAGAAGCTATTCCAACTAGTAGTGCTGATCATAACACCTCTATTAAGATGCTTAAAGAAGTTATTTTTCCGAGGTTTGGAGTCCCTAGATACTTAAGAACTGATGGTGGTTCACATTTTATTCATGGTCCTTTTCGTAAAATGCATCCTACATATGATGTTAATCATAGAATTGCATCTCCATACCACCCACAGTCTAGTGGTCAAGTAGAACATAGTAATAGAGAGATTAAATTAATTTTTCAAAAGACTGTTAATAGATCTAGAAAGAATTGGTCCAAGAAACTTGAAGATGCATTATGGGCCTATAAAACTACATATAAAAATCCTATGGGTATGTCTCCGTATGAAATGGTTTATGGAAAAGCATGTCACTTACCGCTCGAACTAGAACATAAGGCATATTGGGCCATTAAAGAGCTCGATTATGATTTCAAACTTGCCGGTGAGATAAGAATATTTGACATTAGCTCACTTGATGAGTGGAGAACCCAGGTGTCGGTGTCAAAACCAGCGGATCTCGGGTAGGGGGTCCCGAACTGTGCGTCTAAGGCGGATGGTAACAGGAAGCAGGGGACACGATGTTTTACCCAGGTTTGGGCCCTCTCGATGGAGGTAATACCCTACGTCCTGCTTGATTGTTCTTGATGATATGAGTAGTACTAGAGTTGATCTACCACGAGATCAGAGAGGCTAAACCCTAGAAGCTAGCCTATGGTATGATTGTATGTTGTCCTATGGACTAAAACCCTCCGGTTTATATAGACATCGGAGGGGGCTAGGATTACACAAGGTCGGTTACAAAGGAGGAGATATCCATATCCGTATTGCCTAGCTTGCCTTCCACGCCAAGTAGAGTTCCATCCGGACACGGGACGAAGTCTTCCATCTTGTATCTTCATAGTCCAACAGTCCGGCAAAGAATATAGTCCGGCTGTTCGGAGACCCCCTAATCCAGGACTCCCTTAGTAGCCCCCGAACCAGGCTTCAATGAAGTCAAGTCTGGCACGCAGTATTGTCTTCGGCATTGCAAGGCGGGTTCTTCTCAAATTTTGAATGTTTGTCCAGTAGTTTCTGGACCCATAAATGTTGGACTTCTTGGCTTCTGCGCCCAATAAGGGCTATCTTCCACGTGTCGAATGAATACGAGGAGCCAGGGCGTTTTTAGATTCACCCCCCTAGCCAGACAAATAAATTGTCTATTAAAGGGATGGGGATTCTTAGATCCAATCCATACCATCCTCCCACAGCGAGAATCCATCGGAGCGCGCTTCGGAAAAATCCATTCCAACATGGCCGACCACCGTAGCTCCTCCTCCCGCCCCCGTAGCCCTAAGCCTGGTGATTGGGAGAGATGTTCCGTCCCACACAGTCGATTAGTCAAACTGCAAACTCAGGGATTTCTCCCTCTAGCGTATATGGTTCCCGTCCGAGCCGGGCTCGCCACCTACAATGGCGGGGAGCAAGTGGAGAGCTTCCCCAGCCCCTCTACGGGGGAGCGGGTGTGCCTTGTTCCCTACTTATTAAGGGGACTCGGATTTCCAATTCATCCGTTCCTCCGCAGGTTTCATGGAGTTTTACGGCCTCCAACTACACAATTTCACCCCCGCTTCCATATTACACATCGCCGGCTACGTTGCCCTTTGCGAGTTATTCTGTGAGGCTCATTTCGAGCTATGGAAGAGGTTATTTTGCCTCGTCCCTCGCACACAGAAGCGGTCACTTTATCAAGTGGGCGGAGTCGAAATATGGTGCATCACCGAAACCGGATACCTGTCCGGTACTCCGAAGAAGACGTCCGAAGACTGGCCTTCGGAATCGTTTTATATAGAGGATGTCCCTCTTCCGGACCCTGTTCGGCGGGGTCTTCCTGAGTTCAACAATGCTCTTCTGAAGAAACGCCGAAGCTGGCGCCCACGGAGCCCCAAGCAGGAAGACAACGGAGAAGTCCTTTACCTGATGAACCGGATTAAAGAGCTGGCTCAATCAGGATTGACAGTAATCGAAGTTATGTCAATATGCACAATGCGGGGAGTGCAGCCACTTCAATATCGAGGGCACCCCCTGTGGTGTTTTAACGGGGAAGATGATGCCACCCGTTGCGGGCGTAAGGGGCCGGACTCCGCTGCTGCTTTAGCAAAAATTGTGTCCAAGTTGTTCAAGGGAGAGGAAGAGGAGTTCATCCGCATCAAGCCACGGGATGGATTCTCCATGTACAACCCTCCAAGCTGGGTGAGTTATATCTCCTTACTCCCATTCTTCCCGCATTTTTTGTCATGGGTACTTACCTTGCCATTTTACGGCAGGAGCTGCGAAAAGCTGTAAGGGAGATCAACAGCCCATCTCCACAACCAGAGGACCCTGACCGGGCCCTCGGTCCCGGACTCGAAGAAGATCCGGACATATTCGTGGAGCTGATAGATAGGCAGTTCTATCAATTGAGCTGTGATGACGCCATGGTGGCCATTACGGACGACTATCCCGGACTGCTCCCTGCCTCGCACGTAAGAAAAACCAAAATCCCAACTCCAAAAACTAGGATACCCTTTTAGACACTTCACCTACCATATACATATGGTGTTTTACAGGGAAGGCATTTGGGACGCCGTGCCGAACCCGCAGCAACTTGTCAGCAAGAGGCACCGAGGCCGGGGAGGCCAAAAATGAAGGCGGTCAGGACGGGGACGTCGGCGCAGAAGTATGACAAAAAACCTCGCTCTGTGGTTGTCGTCTTTCTCAAAAATGTAATGATGTCCATGTTTCTTTAATAGAAAAAACGCTCGCCGGAATATGTCTGGAGAGGCTGCCGATCATGCTTCCACTAGTCGGGCTCCAGGACCGGACATAGAGGCGGAAGCCGACATGGGGCGGACGTCGGATACTCCTCCTACAGAGGATGCGGATAGATTGTCCACTACAAATTCAGAAGTGGAAAGCGCCATGAATCATAGGCGTCGTCGGGCCGTACTCCGTGACGCTTGCTTCTCACCATAGGCATTTGATGCCTTCAATTCTGGAGACGCGTACCTCCGTGCTGCTCAAAATGGTCTAGCCAGAGCCACGGACCAGTATGTAAGGGATGTACGGGTAAGTAAATCTGACGATTATATGTATCAGTAGCCCCTGAGACTTGAAACAATTGACGCAACTGATTTAAGGATCAATATGTGTGCAGGTTCTTACCGAGAAGAATTCCCAACTGTCTCAAGAGCTGGACGAGTGAAATGCCCAGCTGGAAGCCGTTGTTGCCGCATTGAAGGAGTCCAAAAAGGGTCCCCCTGGTAACTCTTTTGTCTATTGCAAAGAATATCAGTACCAGGTAGTATGCGGCGTACATGAACACCTAACAATAGATGTTGCAAGTGGCCTCGGAGTGAATCCAGAGGCTGTGGAGGCGGATACGGCACGTGATGATCGACAGCGAAATGCTGGCGAGTGCATGCTGACGCGAGTCAGGCAGGAGAAAAACAATCTCCAAGATGCCAATACCCGGCTAGGCGTGTAACTGAAGGATGTCCGAGCCCATCTTGCGGACTCCGTGAAGGAGAATAAACGATTTCAGCGCGGCATTTTTAGTAAGTGCTTGAACAAACTTTTTAAAGGAGTTCGGCGAAGAAGCCTGCTAACAGCGTTACATCTGCAGGTATGCTGACGGGTCGTCCCGCGGAGGAGATGCCTGGGTCCTCGGGTGATCTTCTGTCAGATCTCTCCCAACTGCACGAACAAGTTCGGCAGGTGATGCAGAGTATTGCCCAAGCCTTGTGGCCGTCCGCGTCCCTGCCAGGAGGCATGGGGGAGCTTATGGAGAAGCTGAAGGGAGCACGGCGGCGCTTGCGGTTATGGAAAATATCGGCCTGTCGACAGGGTGCACGGGAAGCCTTGGCTATGGTGAAGACACGGTACACCAAGGCTGACCCAAACCACATGGCCGAGGTTGGACCTGTGGGGCCCGACGGGAAAGAAATCCTTGTCGGTTTAGTGTATGATCAAGTAGAGTTAGCCACAAAGTATTCCCAATAGGGTTGTAGGCTAGACAGCCTGTTGGATGGTATAGAAGAAGAATTTAATCAGTCTTAGTGACTGTGTACTTTAAGTGACATATGTAATGTCCCTAGCCGGATTGTAAATCATTTGTCATGGCGGACCTTTTCGCTTCGACCTCTGGACCCGATAGTCCGGAGTGTATCTGAATACCCACTTGGCTATAAAAAAACCGGGGTATGCATGGAAACCAGGCGTAGGGGTCATAAGTGCTTGAACAGACAAGTACCCAACTAGCTATGTTATATTACATGGGTGGTAAGAAACATCTTCTAGGGAGAATAGTTTCATTAAGGGTTCTGTCGTGGGTTTGTCATGGCAGATGTCCTCGTGAAAGGACTTAGTCGTGGAGCCATCGCAATGGGTTAGCTTAAAGGGGTTAAACCGGACAAGGGGACACGGGAGTTTATACTAGTTCGGCCCCTTCGATGAAGGTAAAAGCCTACGTCTAGTTGTGATTGGTATTGCTAGGGTTTCGAAGGCCAGGGAGCGAATCCGCTTTGTCTGGCTCTCGAGTTGTTGTTATCTACCCCTAAACCACGGTCGGGTCGTCCCTTTATATACATAGGTTGACGCCCGCCGGGCTACAGAGTCCCGAAGCCAGATCATAAACGTATCCGGTTCGGCCTCTCTCTTTCTATCTTACTATACAAGTTACATGACTAGGCTGGTTTACATTTACAGACTGTAACCCGCCTTTGGGCCCTCCATAAAGCGCCATCATCTTTCCATCTTCATGGGCTTCTAATCTTCAAAGGGTCAACCCGGCTACATAAGGAAGGTTTACCTCCAGTAGTAATATCCCCAACATTAGGCCCCGGATTGGTTTGAACTTGTTCATGTCAATCTTCCACACTTAGAAAAAATCTTCTCTCTTATCTTCATTTTTGATCTTGTAAACCGTCGTGACGTCATACTTCAAAATTACGATAAACCGCCCTGACGTCATCCATCCATTGATGTCGAAGATTTCCTTCATTTAATATATATCCAGTCATCGAGGCGACACCTTTATTAACTTATCCATTTTTTGGGCTCCTCGATTCCCGTACTTGCCATTTTATCACTTTGCCTTATAAATAGGACCGAGGGGTCATTTTCACCATTTCCCCTTGTGCCTCTTCGCGTCGTCTTCCTCGCACCGCTCAGCCTCTGGAGCTCCGCCGCCACCGTCGACCGTCGCCTCTACTCCGACCTTGGCCGCTGCATCACCCTGAACGCACCAGAATACTGCGGCGCCCTTCCGCTTCCTCACCAGCTCCGGTAAGTTCTCTGCTTTTTTTCACCATAGATCTGTTCTAGGGTTTCGACATTCTTCGCAGTTCTTCTGAAGCTCATCAGTGCTATTCTTCCCTGTTCTTCCTTTAATAGATGGACACTTCATGCTTGATGCATCTCTTTCCGTAGCTTACCTACCATGGTCATCACAAATCCTTATGCACAAAGAACTGATCTAGTCTGTCAAAAATTGCTTCAGTTCTGCACCCCTTCAAGATCCAATTATTTTTGCTTTTCTGTCTTATCTTTAGATTCGAAAGTTTTATACATCACTGTGAGATCTGTTTCTCCTCGCACCAATATAAGCGGTTTAACATTGTATAAATAGTCTATGCCATTAGCCCTCTGATAAACCAGAAGAGCATGTTACCTTCATAATTATGCTCCGGTTTAACAGTGTCTGATCAATCCTGTGCTAGCATTACCTTTCTCTCTCATTATACTAGTCTCCAGGTTGTACCATTTATCATATCAGTATGTTTCTTACTCCCTTGTCTCTTGTGTATAATCATGCGTAATTTATAAACCGGCCTTTCATTTTCAGTTTGTTCGCTTTGCAATGGCCAAACAATTCACTGCCTGCAACTGGGCTCGTTCCCGGGTTACTGAGGCTCAATTGAATGAGATGGTTAGCATCGGCTCTCTGCCTAAGAAAACTGAGATCAAATGGCGAGTTCCAGGAACAGAGAATCCTCCAACCCCAAGACAAGGCGAGGTGGTAATCTTTGTTGACCATATAAGCCGTGGTTTCAAACCGCCAGGGTCAAAATTTTATCGAGATGTGCTTGCCAGCTTCCAACTACAAGATATTGGTCCCAACTCAGTCTCCAACTTATGCAATTTCCAAGTCTTCTGTGAAGTCTATTTACAAGAAGAACCAACTGCATAACTGTTCCGGGATTTCTTTCACTTAAAACGGCGCACAGAGTTTGTGAATGGCCCGAACACAGAGCTTGGTGGTGTCTCGATTCAAAAGCGGAAAGAAGTGGAATTTCATCATGCCAAACATCATAGCCACCCAAAGGAATGGAACCAAACATGGTTTTATTGCAGAGACACTTCGCCTGAGGATGAAAATCCCATCCCCGGCTTCCGTGATCATAGATTATCCAATACTCACCCAATGCCACAACGCCTGAGCTCTTCAGAAAGGGCAAAATACGCTCCTCAAATCGCCAAGCTCCGGGCCTTTATGGCAAACGGTTTAACAGGTGTGGATTTTGTGCGTTGTTGGATATCCTGGAGTATCTTGCCGCTAAGCCGGCGTCCCGGTTTAATGTGTGAATATACCGGTGAAGTTGATGATCCACAACGCAACTGCAGCATCCAATTATCTGAGGAAGAAGTTACTGAAGGTGTAAAGAAGATTCTGAATGAATCGGAACTGGTCTGTAGTCAAACCGGTCTGAGTCCCTTCTATACCAAGAACAAACCGCCTGCTGTAAGCATTACACTTCCTCTTCATCTCTAATATCTTTAACTTATACAAGCTGTAACTCTTCTTCTTTATATATATATATATATTATATATAGGGTGATGACCCCTTCTGGAAACGGAAATCCATAGATAAAGCGGCAAAGCCAACTGGAGACAAAGTGGTCAAGCCAACCCGCCCGAAGACTAAAGCCGTAAAACGGACGTCAAAGCGGAAAACGGCTGACCGGATTAATATGGAACTTGATGATGATAATGATGACCCAGAAGTTGAGGTAGAACTTGACTCACTTAGCTCTCTTTTTATGCATCTTGTTAACAATGATCTTCCTCGGGAGGAGGCAGAAGCTAGTCAGGCTGATGACGTAGAGGTAATTACCCTTTCCTTCGGTTCAGACTCTATGCCAACACAAAAAACTCGCCAAGCAATCCGGAAAGTAAGCTTTTCTCATCCTCTTGCTCACTTGGATCCAACATTTATTTTGAAGACTCAACAGCATGAAGCTCGCCGGACAACCCGGCATAGTGGCCAATAGGTCACCTCTGCCGGTTTACCTGATACTCCAGTTCGGAAGCGCCGGTCTGAGGTCTCTCCTACTTCTGACCATACTTACCCCAAGGCGGGTTATTTCAGACAACCTCTTAATCCGTCCGATTCAAATTATCAGGTGACACCTCCTTCCTCTTCTGGTGAATCGACAGCAACTCAACTCCCCCCTTTGAAAACTATGGTCGGGTGAGTTATGAAAAACCTTTACTTTCAATGCGCCCTACATCCTTTGAACAGGATGTTAATCCTTTTTTATTCTGTTTGCAGGGCCAAAGCTAGACCCAGCAAGAAAGCTCGGGTCACCAATCCGCCAGAAGACCTTGTTGCCGAAGAAGACGAACCAAGAGGTGAACCGGAGCAGACTGGTGAACCGGAAGGCCTCCATCCTGAAACAACTTTTGATGATCTGCCCCTTGACGGCCAACATACTGACGAACCAACAGATGTTGAGCCTGCCGCCCCTGATACTGAACTGGCAGAACCAAACTGGGCTAATCCAATGAAAGACACTGAAATTCCATCATCATCCATAGAAAATCTTGAAGGCCAAGGTGATGACGTTATTATTACTGGAATAGACCACAGCTCTCCTGGTCATCCCGTCATTTTGGCTCAGCATAGTGCCATAGAAGAGCAAATTGCCAGGGATAAAGGTAAATGGAACAGCGATTTATCAAACTATGCTCATCTTAACGTTGATGAGCTTCATTCTGGCTTCTTGAACCGTCTGCACTCAAACCGGGATTATGAAGCCGGTTTGGTGAATTTGATGAAAGAACGATATGAGGTAAATGCTTCTCCCTTGTACATTGAATTATAGCTGAAATACTATTCCAAGTAGCCTCCAAGAACCGTTTTATGATTGTTAATCATAAACCGGGTCTTTGTAACACTTCAAGCATCCCATCATTGATCCTTGCAAAGGCGTGTCCTCAATCATAGATAAGACTCATGTTTGAAAAAATTAGATAACGTTCTGCAGCATAGCCCCCAAAGGCCGGTTTAACTTAGCAAGTTAATCTGGTTTTTAATCCACACCACCGGTTTAGAACAAACGTACATTAGCCCCCAAGTGTCAAGGATAATGCTTGCATTGTTCTGGAGACTTGTATAGAGGGTAGTATTTGAGAGCAAATAGGCATTAGCCCCCAAGTATGAAGTGGATAACTTGTTATATGCTTTATACTTAGTGCATAAATATGTTGTTTTGTTGAATATACCTTCAATGTTGCAGGCTGAACTGAGAAGCAAAGATGCCCAAAACTCTGACTTGCAAGAAAATGTGAAGTCTCAACAAGCCGAAGCTGCAAAAGCCAAAGAGGAGCTGACGCAGGCCCTGGCCGGAATGGAAAAGCTGAAAGAATCCTTGAACCAAGATCGTGCTGAATGGGAAACCGAAAAAGCCGGTTTAACCAAAAGAGTTGTAGATGCCGAGGAAGCCCTGAAACCGGTGGTTGAAGAACTAGCCGATTTGAAGCGCCAAATCAATGCTATGACCTCTGCTATCTTTGGTAAGTGTCTGCTTATGTATGTTGCACCAGTCAATGAATCCTAAAACTGACCAAAATGTTGATAAAATCATTGGCAGGAACTCGGATCACTCATCTTGGTGCAGATATGCGGATGAAGCTCAAAGCGGCATATACATTGGTTGAGCAGCTATACTTTGGGACTCAGCGAGCCATTAGTACAGCGGCTTATAACAAACCAGCGCCAACATTGATTAAGGAGACCCTTGAGAAGCTGGGCATGTTACCGGCGCGTATTGTCGAGTTGAAGAGAGCCGCTGCGAGAGCAGGAGCATTAACCGCCCTTATTCGAGCCAAGGCCTGGATTCCAGACCTTGAAGCGGAGGATATCATTAAAAGATATCCAGGCGTAAAAGAAGACGGTTCAAACTTTGACAATGATGATCTTCGGCGGCTGACCAAACAGATGCGGCCAGCGGCCAGCAAATTGGCTGAGGACACCGATTTGTCCCATTTTCAACCGTTTTATGATGCAGAAGGGAAAAAGACAGCCGACCGATATCCATGAAGTCAAAGAACTTGTGCCTCCGATTCGTAAGCACACTTATGCCCCTAATATTAACCCTTCTGATCTTATCCATGAGGAAGCAGTGTTCCAAGCTTTAACCGGAATCGATTTGTCAACGGCTGATTTCCAGCGGCTGGGGAGGGATGAAGAAGTGCCTACACCAACTGATCCGCAACCGTCAAACCGCCATGATGAAGAGTCCTGATTTGGTCACCGTTTTATATGGCTACTGTGAAAAACAATGGCACTGTTTGAGCCGCTTTGAAGCTTCATGTAATAGGATAGCTGAAACTTTGTTTATCTGCCATGCCATCGAGCATGTTTCATAACGCTTTATGACAATCTGTTCCGCCCTTCAGGATATATTTTATGCATAGCCTATGATGACTTGCCTTCCTGGGTCCAAAAAACTTAAAAGTCTAGCAGTTTACCGCTTAAACATGTCATAATATCCAAGAAGTATATAGTACTTTAGCTGAATAATCAAATGTTTGTGCAAAAAATAATGTACAAAACATACCTCATTGATTGACCAAACGTGTATACAGCAAAGGTGTTTAACACCAACCCGATACGTTTGATAATTTCATCTTCATAATGCTGGTCTATCTATTAAACCAGACCGGTATAACTATCGGATTTTCTTTATAACACTGGTGATTTAGTCAAACCAGACCTGGTCAATGACCATCGGTTTATAATTGATCATGTGCCAACAACTGGTGGTTGGAAAGCAAGCCGGGTCAAGGACGCCGGTTTATCAAAAAATACTTATGATTGTCAACAAACAAAATTCAAATAGGAAAATATGCGAGGCTTTTTACGAGCTGCCAGGCTCCAAATCGAGGCTTTTCATGGGCTGCCAGGCCTCTGAGTTAAACCATTTAACAAAGCCTTTTAAGATGGGCCTCCAATTAACCAATCATCGTTTTAACTGTGACAAGTTCAGGGTCTGTAAAAGATTGACTTGTCAAACGTTCGATGGGTCATGCCAGGATTACCTGGATAGGAGTGGCTTACTTGATGAAGGCAGGTTAACCCAGGGTTTTAGGTGAATACACCAGGCTCCCAAGCCGTGGCTTGATAGCCAATTACGAGGGTCCTTTCAAACTCTTTGTTGCTTTGCAAAAAAGAGCCCCCAAGTAACTTTGTGAGAGATGCTCAGCGTGTGCCTATGTTTGAGTTTGTACTGTGTACAATACTCTCTTTGGCTCCACAAATTTTTCCTTGTGTGGCTGAAATGCCTATCAAGAGGTGTAGCTGTGGTTCAAACATGACCAAGCTCCCTAGTGATTTTCTTTATCTTTTAGGCAGCTGCTAAAGCCGGTTTAACAAAGACTCCGCTTTGACCGTTAACTTGTAAAAGCACACATATGATATAAGAAAGAACAGATACCCCGCTTATAACTGAGGCTCCGGTTTATTATATGGTATATACGCTGTCATAAATATGTACAGGTGAAGATCCTATGGCCTCAAGTATAGTAAGGCCGAAGGAGAGTGTAGCGACCTGACCCGAATGGATCACGTCTACTGTGCTACGGTGTCATCCCTGGATCAGTAATGCTGACACCACACAGTACATCGAGGTTTTATAGCAGAGTTGCAATCACACACTTATTACATCGATGGCTCAAAAAGAACTTATTACAATAAATATGGCAAAAGGCCATCTAATATCGATAACAGCGGAAGACTCGGAAGATAAATGGGTCCATCAACTCCAGCGGCATCATTGAGTATAGGGCCACGACCTAAACACCTCAATCGTCGTCTGAAAAGTCTGCAACATTAACGTTGCAGCCCGAAAACGGGTCAGCACATGGAATATGCTGGCAAAGTAACACATAGAGAGTAATGGAATGAAACAGCTATACTATATGCATATATGGCTGGTGGAAAGCTCTATGGTTACAGTTTTGCGTAAAGCCAGTTTTTCCCTACTGCAAAGGAATAAATTTATTTAACTATCATGGTGGTTGTTAAACATTGAGAATGGTTGACAGCATTCTCAATCCTAATTAAAAGTACAATTAAAACCCAACAACATTAATTAGAGTAACATGTTGAGATTCACAAGATATTCAAGTACTAGATACTCAAGTTGTCCATAACCGGGGACACGGCTAGGCGAGGGGTTCCGACGGCGTGGGCGTGGGGCGGCGGCGTGGGCAAGGTGCGGCGGCGGCGCGGGTGTGGGGTGGCGGTGTGGCGCGGGGTGTGGTGGAGCTCTAGGCTTTGGGTTTGATGATTTAGAGGGGGGTGCTTGGGTATTTATATTGGGGAGAGGAGGAGGTTTACTTGGGGTAGGGGACAAGAATTAGACTAGGAATAGGAATAGAAACAAGGAAAGGAAAAGATCTAGAAATAGAAAAGGAATATACGGTAGTAGGACAAAAGTCCTACTAGGATTCAGTTTAGAGCAAGAGGCGAGGCGGCGGCCTCCTGCGCCAGCGCTAGGCGCGCGCGACTCCCTGGGGGCGGCGGCCTTGGCCGTAGCCTTGGCCGGCTGGGCCTTTGGCCCAAGGCGCTGGGCTTTGATTTTTTTTAACTGGTTCTCGCGCAGGAAAAAAAACAAAACAAAAAGAGATCTAAATGAACTCCGAAAAATCTAAAGTAAATTTTCCCCGACTCCTAAAAATAAGCCGAACAAAATGAACTTTTCTCCGGACCTAAAATGCAATTTTCAAAAACGCGCATTTTTTTCCTATCCAAATAAACTGCAAATAAACACCGGAAAACAAAAATTGATCTATTTATTATATCTTCATTTTTTCCTAAATTTGGGAAAGTCATATTATTCCCTCTCTCATATATTTTGACACCAGAAAAATTATTGAAGATAAAATAAATAAATCAAATGGTCCTATTTTCAAAATTTGAGAAAACTCTCAAATATGAAAATAACGAAATCTCCAACTCTCTCCGAGGGTCCTTGAGTTGCGTGAAGTTTCTAGGATCAACCAAAATGCAAGAAAATATGATATGCATATGATCTAGTGTATAACATTCCAAATTGAAAATTTGGGATGTTACAAACCTACCCCCCTTAAGATGAATCTCGCCCTCGAGATTCGGGTTGGCTAGAAAATAGGTGAGGGTGGTCCTTGAGCAAATCTTCTTCTCTTTCCCAGGTGGCTTCATCCTCTGAGTGGTGGTTCCACTGAACTTTGCAAAACTTGATAACCTTGCTGCGAATAACTCTACTGGCAAACTCGAGAATCTTGACTGGCTTCTCCTCATATGTTAAATCGTCCTTCAACTGAATCGCTTCTAATGGCATTGTATCTCTTAGCGGTACCTCCGCCATCTCGGTGTGACATCTCTTCAGCTGAGAAACATGGAATACGTCATGAACTCCTGACAGTCCTTCTAGTAATTCCAACTTATAAGCGACTTCTCCCATACGTTTCAAGATCTTAAATGGTCCAACAAAACGCGGTGCTAACTTTCCCTTAACTCCAAAGCGCTTAACTCCTCGAAGTGGGGATACTCGGAGATAAACTCTGTCTCCGGTTTCGTAAACTATCTCCTTGCGTTTTGAATCTGCGTAGCTCTTCTGCCTGGACTGGGCTACCTTGAGCCTATCGCGAATCAACTTAACTTTCCGTTCAGACTCCTTAATCAAATCTGGTCCAAAGAACTGACGGTCTCCAACTTCGTTCCATGACAACGGTGTCCTGCACTTCCTTCCGTATAGAGCTTCGAAAGGGGCCATCTTCAAACTGGTTTGGTAACTGTTGTTATAAGAAAACTCCGCATACGGCAAGTTATCGTCCCAACTAGATCCATAATCTAGTGCACAAGCTCTCAGCATATCTTCCAAAATCTGATTGACTCTCTCGGTCTGTCCATCTGTCTGCGGATGAAAAGCTGTGCTGAACTCTAGTCTGGTTCCTAAAGTTTCATGCAACTGATTCCAAAACTTTGAGGTAAATTGGGTTCCTCTATCTGATACGATACTCCTCGGAACTCCATGCAAACAAACGATTCTAGTCATGTATATCTTTGCCAACTTAGCACTGGTGTAAGTGGTCTTAACTGGAATGAAATGTGCTACCTTCGTCAAACGATCAACTACTACCCATATCGAGTCATACCCTGCTTTCGTCCTGGGTAGTCCTGTGATAAAATCCATGCCTATCTTATCCCACTTCCATTCGGGTATCGGCAATGGTTGTAACAATCCGGCTGGCTTCTGATGCTCTGCCTTTACTCTCTGACATACGTCACAAACTGCTACATATGCTGCAATATCCTTCTTCATTCCGGTCCACCAAAATGTTTCCTTTAAATCCAAATACATCTTGGTATTCCCTGGGTGAATCGAATATGGTGAATCATGTGCCTCTTGCAAAATCAACTTCCTGATCTCCGGGTCATTGGGCACATAAACACGGTCTTCAAACCATAGGGTATCGTGCTCATCCTCCTAAAATCCCTTAGCTTTTCCTTTGCTAAGTTTCTCCATTATAGCAGCAATCTCTTTGTCAGATTTCTGAGCTTCTCTGATCTTATCCATCAATGTTGACTGAATCTCCAATGCTGCTACATAGCCTTTCGGAACTATCTCTAAACTTAGTTCACGAAGGTTTTCTGCTAACTCCTTGGGTATACTTCCCGTCATTATCGTATTGACATGGCTCTTACGGCTCAATGCGTCAGCTACTACATTAGCCTTTCTGGGATGGTAATGCAATCTCATGTCATAATCCTTGATGAGCTCCAACCATCTCCTTTGTCTGAGGTTCAACTCCTTCTGCGTGAAAATGTACTTCAAACTCTTATGATCCGTGTACACCTCACAATGATTTCCAATGAGGAAATGTCTCCACGTCTTCAATGCATGCACTACGGCTGCTAACTCCAAATCATGCGTGGCATAATTCAACTCATGAGGCTTCAGTTGTCGTGAAGCATACGAAACAACTCTCCCTTCCTGCATAAGCACTGCTCCAAGTCCTCGACGTGAAGCGTCGCAATACACCTCATAATCCTTGGTCTGATCTAGCAAAATCAATACCGGTGAGGTAACCAATCGTTTCTTCAACTCCTGGAAACTAGCCTCACACTCCTCAGTCCATTTGAACTTAGTATCCTTCTTCAACAATTCAGTCATAGGCTTTGCAATCTTTGAAAAGTTCTCAATGAATCTCCGGTAGTATCCTGCGAGTCCAAGAAAACTCCGGATCTCTCCAACTGTTGTTGGTGCTTCCCATTCGGTTACAGTCTCAACCTTTGTGGGGTCAACTGCTATACCTTCTCCGGATATAACGTGTCCGAGGAATCCAACTTCCTTCAACCAAAACTCACATTTGCTGAATTTGGCATATAACTGATGTTCTCTTAGTTTCTCCAAAACCAAACGCAAATGTTCCTTATGCTCCTCTTCATTCTTTGAATAAACCAAAATGTCATCGATGAACACTACGACGAACTTATCCAAAAACTCCATAAACACTTTGTTCATCAGGTTCATAAAATAGGCAGGTGCGTTAGTCAATCCAAATGAAATAACGGTATACTCATACAGTCCATATCTTGTGGTGAATGCTGTTTTAGGTATGTCCTGCTCTCGAATCTTTAACTAATGGTACCCTGATCGCAAATCGATCTTGGAAAACACTTTAGCTCCTTGCAATCGATCAAACAGATCGTTGATCATTGGCAGTGGGTACTTGTTCTTGATGGTTACTTCATTCAATCCCTGATAATCTACAACCATCCTTAATGATCCATCCTTCTTTTCCACTAGAAGTACGGGTGATCCCCAAGGTGAAGAACTTGGGCGAATGTAACCTTTATCCAATAACTCCTTAATCTGATTCTTAATTTCCACCAAATCCTTTGCTGGCATCCGGTACGGTCGCTTTGATATTGGGCCTGTACCTGGCAATAACTCAATCAAAAACTCAATGTCTCTATCCGGTGGCATGCCTGGCAATTCCTCAGGAAATACATCAGGAAAATCCTTTACCACTGGTACTTCCTCCTGCACAACTCCTGTTAGGCAATTCACTTGTGTCCTGTTTGTCACATGCCGGGATACATACTTGATCCTTCTTCCTTCTGGTGTGGTAAGCAAAATTGTCTTACTGGCACAATCGATGTTTCCTCCATACATCGACAGCCAATCCATACCAAGAATCACATCCAAACCTTGGGATTCCAGAATAATTAAATCCGTTGGGAATACATGCCTTCCTATACTCAATGGTACTTGGAAACATCCTTGTCTGGCCATGTATTCTGCTCCTGGCGAGCCTACTAGCATAGGTGTTTTAAGAATCCTAGTGGGCAGGCTATACTTCTCCACAAATCCCCTTGATATGTATGAATGCGATGCACCAGTATCAAAAAGAACGAGTGTAGTAAATGACTTAACCAAAAACTTACCGATTACTTCATCGGGCTGATCTTCAATCTCCTCCACATTAACGTGGTTCACTTGTCCCCTATTGAAAGGGTTCGGCTTCTTCCCAGAGCTTCCATTGCTATTTCCATTCTGGCCTTCGGGACATTCATTGGCATAATGTCCGGTCTTCGAACACTTGAAACAGGTGACTTGACTCAGGTCTCTCTTGGTTGGGGTCGATGGGGTGGTCCGGTTCTGGCCGTTGCTTCCTCCATTCCCATTACCATTCTTGTGGCCATTATGGTTGTGCGAGCTACCTCCTCCATGGGTATGCTGAAACTGAAATCCCGGTTTAGGGGTAAAACGGGGCTTCTGCTGGGCTCCAGAGTTATACTTCCCCTGTCCATACTGCCTCTTACGGTTCTCAATCTGCTGTTGCTTCCCTTCAATCATGATGGCACGATCTACCAACTCCTGGTAGTTGTTGAAACTCGCTACCATCAACTGCATGCTTAGCTCATCATTCAGTCCTTCCAGAAACTTCTCCTGCTTAGCTGCATCCGTAGCAACGCCATCTGGGGCATAACGGGCTAGCTTACTAAACTCCTCCACATACTGGCCAACAGTCCTTCCTCCTTGGCGTAAGTTGCGAAACTCACGCTTCTTTATGGCCATAGCTCCTGCTGAAACATGGGCAGTGCGGAAAGCTTGCTGAAACTGATCCCATGTGACAGTGTCAATTGGGTAAGTGGCTGTGAAATTCTCCCACCATGTTGCCGCGGGTCCGTCAAGCTGGTGTGCGGCAAACTTCACTTTCTCACCATCTGTGCATCCTGCAGTGGTCAACTCCCTTCCTATCTTATGGAGCCAGTCGTCTGCTACTATCGGCTCGGTGCTACTGGAAAACACCGGTGGATTCAGCCTAAGGAAACGGGCTAAGTGGTCAACAGGTGGTGGTGGTGGTGGTGGGTTGTTGTTGTTGTTCTGCTGGTTCTGGACTAACATCTGCATCAACTGATTCTGCTGTTGGATCAACTGAGTGAGCTCCGGTGGAAATCCATTGTCACGTCTCGGAGGCATCTGAGGGTTTAGAAAAGACGAGAGTTGAGAATAGAATGAGGTCTAAAGAGAAAACACTACCCCAATGCACATGAGCAAATGCACACAAAATCACTTCAATCAATCAAACAAGGGCTTACAAACGGTCTAAAACTATCGCAAAAGTGCTCAACTATATTGTGTTTACATGGGGTAATACTACTACTATCTGGTGGCCATCTAGAAATTTGAACCGGTGGAAGACTCCATGATATCTGCTCCAGCTTCGTCTTCGAAGTCGGGTTCACTTGGATCCGAATCGGTGTCGTCGAGGATGATGTAGTTGTCCGGACATGTGACGTACTCGTCGTCCTCCTGGGATGCTAACTTGCTCTTGAGTTCTTCAATCTCCTGCTTAAGATCGCAATTGTGCCTTGCTAGAGCTATGATCTCGTCCATGTAGTCCTTGCGTGTAGACTTTAGTTCTCCTTCTAGCTCGATGATCCTTGCCTTCGCATTCTTCAACTCTACCATATCATTGCACATCTGGTTCTCGTGGCGTCGAATGTGCTGGTTTAACTCCTGGATGAAAGATGCAATGGATCTATCCTTCTTGGTGCTGACTAACTCCCATTGTTCATCACGGCGTCCGCAAATCTGGTAGATAGTGTCCTTGAGGTCTTCTTGATAAACTTCTCCAATGCTTCCTATGGTGATATGAGCTGCCATGCTCCTTCCTAGACTCCAGGTTGGTGCATTGAAAACACTATCTATGGGTTTCATGATTGGCACGAATGTCCTTCCCGGAACGTGAGCTTGAATCTTCCAGCGCTCCTCTTCAGGCAGAGTGGCGTTGAAGGTTCCCGTGAAGCTTGGTAATCCAATGTTCAGGTACTTGGTGACTTCCTTCAGGTGAAATCCAAAAGGTGTGCGTTCATCCGGTTGAGCGTACTTAATCTTCGCGTGCGTCATCCTAATAGAGTAGAAAAGATGAGGAGTTAGAAAATGAGAAGAGAAGGGTGATCTATGGCTTTAACTTAGTGGTCGTGTCCTACAGTCAGCGTGTGCTCTGATACCATCTCTGTAGCGACCTGACCCGAATGGATCACGTCTACTGTGCTACGGTGTCATCCCTGGATCAGTAATGCTGACACCACACAGTACATCGAGGTTTTATAGCAGAGTTGCAATCACACATTTATTACATCGATGGCTCAAAAAGAACTTATTACAATAAATATGGCTGAAGGTCATCTAATATCGATAACAGCGGAAGACTCGGAAGATAAATGGGTCCATCAACTCCGGCGGCATCACTGAGTATAGGGCCACGACCTAAACACCTCAATCGTCGTCTGAAAAGTCTGCAACATTAACGTTGCAGCCTGAAAACGGGTCAGCACATGGAATATGCTGGCAAAGTAACACATAGAGAGTAATGGAATGAAACAGCTATACTATATGCATATATGGCTGGTGGAAAGCTCTATGGTTACAGTTTTGCGTAAAGCCAGTTTTTCCCTACTGCAAAGGAATAAATTTATTTAACTATCATGGTGGTTGTTAAACATTGAGAATGGTTAACAGCATTCTCAATCCCAATTAAAAGTACAATTAAAACCCAACAACATTAATTAGAGTAACATGTTGAGATTCACAAGATATTCAAGTACTAGATACTCAAGTTGTCCATAACCGGGGACACGGCTAATCATGATTAGTTTGTACACTCTGTAGAGGTTTGCGCACTTTTCCCCACATGACTCGATCGCCTCCGTTTGTTTTCTCGCACTACATGGTGTTTGAGAAACGGATGACCGAGACATAGTCTTTCAGAAGCGCTAGCACCTTACATGTGGGGTAGACCGGTACACCTACATCCCCTACATCTGCTAGTCCACCCCGTAAGAGTTTGCACAACTTAGTCAACTATGCTAGAGCCCATAGTAGCATGTGGCTGCACACGGAAGTTTCTAGCATGAAAGATCTTATGATCCCTTTGAGCCTGGGTGGCGGTCCAAAAAAAAACAGGCAAGTCCTGATAGACATCAGGTGCCTCAATCCACCCAGATGTGTGTTAGGTTGCCACCTTAGATAAACCATTAAAATTATCAATCTCACATCTGTCATGGATATCACTCACCCAATCCACGTCTACTAGCATAGCATGGCATAATAAGCAAACGTAGAAGTAACTCCCAAAGGTTTCATAATAATACAAGTAATAGGTACTACCTCATCTACTTCCCATCCCACAATTTAATTAGATCCTAATCATGCAATGTGTGAGGATTGATCTAATGCAATAAAACATGGGTTGTAGAAAAGGTATGATCAAAGTGTTACTTGCCTTGCTGATGATCCGCGAGTCCTAGGGTTTCGAAGTAACAAGCGACGCAATCCGGGTAATCTATCGCAGACAAACAACAAGCATACAATAAGTACTCATCTAATGCACAGGTAAAACTCGAACAAGAGAACGAACCAAGTAGTTCAACTTAAGAACTCCGGTTGCAAAGAAAGAACGAAAAACAAACGGCGGAAGAAAACAACTCGGTTCTAGAAAGTTGAAACTAGGTCAAATTTTACTGTAGCAAAAACTTGTTCAAGTTGATTAGACGGAACGGCGGTTTCGAGACGAAACTCCAGGCGCTTGAATCACCTGATTCCGATAAACGAGCGAAAATAAAGACTAGAAAGAAGATCGGATCTGAGATCGCGATCGCGGAAAAGACGCGGAATAAATCCGACGAAAAGAAAAAGAAGAACGGTTAAACGAACGGACGTCGTCAACCTAGAAGAATCCGGTGATCACGTTCGTTTGGACGAACAGTCCGGCGAATGGTCCAAAGGCAACTAAATCAGAGAAGAAAACGAATCCGATCTAGGGTTTCGGAGAAGAAAACCGAACGAAAAACCGATCTAGAAAACCGGAATGGTTTAGAGAAGAAAAGAATCGGAACGATTAGAAGAAAACGATCCGAGAAAAAGAGACGCGGGGCAACCTCCGGCGAGGTCTCCGGCGAGGGGCTCCGGCGGCGTGGGCGTGGGGCGGCGGCGTGGGCAAGGTGCGGCGGCGGCGCGGGTGTGGGGTGGCGGTGCGGCGCGGGGTGTGGTGGAGCTCTAGGCTTTGGGTTTGATGATTTAGAGGGGGGGTGCTTGGGTATTTATATTGGGGAGAGGAGGAGGTTTACTTGGGGTAGGGGACAAGAATTAGACTAGGAATAGGAATAGAAACAAGGAAAGGAAAAGATCTAGAAATAGAAAAGGAATATACGGTAGTAGGACAAAAGTCCTACTAGGATTCGGTTTAGAGCAAGAGGCGAGGTGGCGGCCTCCTGCGCCAGCGCTAGGCGCGCGCGTCTCCCTGGCGGCGGTGGTCTTGGCCGTAGCCTTGGCCGGCTGGGCCTTTGGCCCAAGGCGCTGGACTTTGATTTTTTTTTTAACTGGTTCTCGCGAAGGAAAAAAAAACAAAACAAAAAGAGATCTAAACGAACTCCGAAAAATCTAAAGTAAATTTTCCCCGACTCCTAAAAATGAGCCGAACAAAATGAACTTTTCTCCGGACCTAAAATGCAATTTTCGAAAACGCGCATTTTTTTCCTATCCAAATAAACTGCAAATAAACACCGGAAAACAAAAATTGATCTATTTATTATGTCTTCATTTTTTCCTAAATTTGGGAAAGTCATATTATTCCCTCTCTCATATATTTTCACACCGGAAAAATTATTGAAGATAAAATAAATAAATCAAATGATCCTATTTTCAAAATTCAAGAAAACTCTCAAATATGAAAATAACGAAATCTCCAACTCTCTCCGAGGGTCCTTGAGTTGCATGAAGTTTCTAGGATCAACCAAAATGCAAGAAAATATGATATGCATATGATCTAGTGTATAACATTCCAAATTGAAAAGTTGGGATGTTACAGAGAGCTATGTTCCATGGCCGCTTTGTCTCCTCCTCCGATTGACGTGAGTCTTCATGCTCTCGAACATCAATGAGGTAGTAGGATCCGTTGTGCAGATTTTTGCTGACCACAAAGGGTCCTTCCCAAGGGGGGGATAACTTGTGCATATCAGTCTGATCCTGGATGAGCCGGAGCACCAAATCACCTTCTTGAAAGGTTCTAGTTTTAACCCAGCGGCTGTGATAACGTCGAAGATCTTGTTGATAAATCGCCGAACGTGCTGCTGCAAGATCCCGCTCTTCATCCAATAGGTCCAGAGAATCCTGACGTGCCTTCTCATTATCAGCTTCAACATAAGCTGCCACACGGGGCGAATCGTGACGGATGTCACTAGGAAGAACCGCCTTCGCTCCATAAACCATGAAGAAAGGCGTGTAACCCGTAGACCTATTGGGTGTGGTGTTGATGCTCCATAACACAGAAGGTAGCTCCTCGACCCAACAACCCGGCGTCCGCTTTAAGGGAACCATAAGCCTTGGTTTGATACCCCGTAGAATTTCTTGATTTGCCTTTCCGCTTGACCATTAGATTGGGGGTGAGCCACTGATGCTAGATCAAGCCGGATGTGCTCACGTTGACAGAATTCTTCCATCTTTCCTTTTGATAAGTTAGTACCATTATCTCTTATAATGCTATGTGGAAAGCCAAACCGGAATATCACTTTTTTGATGAATTGAACCGCCGTGGCTGCATCACACTTGCTGACTGGCTCTGCCTCTACCCATTTAGTGAATTTATCAACTGCTACTAACAGGCGGGTCTTCTTGTCCTTGGAGCGCTTGAAGGGTCCAACCATATCCAGCCCCCAAGTTGTAAACGGCCATGTAATTGGAATCATCCGCAACTCTTGAGCCAGAACGTGCGCACGACGGGCAAACTTTTGACATCCATCACATCTTTTGTCTAAATCCTCTGCATCAACATGCGCCGTCAACCAGTAAAAACCATGGCGAAAAGCTTTGGCAACCAATGACCTTGAACCGGCATGGTGACCGCAATCCCCTTCATGAATTTCTCGCAAAATCTCACAACCTTCTTGAGGAGAAACGCATCGCTGAATTGCTCCTGAAACACTGTAACGATGTAACTCCCCGTTGAGTATGGTCATGGACTTGGAACGCCGGATTATCTGTCGAGCCAACATTTCCTCAGCTAGTAACTCGCCACGGTTCATGTAATCCAGATACGGGATCGTCCAATCTGGTATGGCATGCAGAGCTGCCACCAACTGAGCCTCCAGATCAGGAATAGCCAAATCTTCTTCGGTTGGTATTTTGACTGACGGATTGTGCAATACATCAAGAAAGACATTGGGCGGAACCGGTTTACGTTGGGAACCAAGACGACTTAAAGCGTCCGCCGCTTCATTCTTCCGCCGGTCTATATGGTCCACCTAATAACCTTTAAAGTGACCAGCCACTGTGTCCACCTCTCGCCAATATGCAGCCATGAGTGGGTCCTTAGAATCCCAAGTGCCAGACACTTGCTGAGCCACTAGATCTGAATCGCCGAAGCACTTAACCCGACTCAAATTCATCTCTTTAGCCATCCCAAGACCGTGGAGTAAAGCCTCATATTCAGCTGCATTGTTAGTACAAGGGAACATTAAACGGAGGACATAACAAAACTTTTCACCTCGTGGGGAAGTTAATACGACTCCAGCCCCCGAACCCTCTAACTGTCTGGACCCATCAAAATGAATAGTCCAATATGTATTATCTCGTTTCTCCTCAGGTGCCTGTAACTCCGTCCAATCATTGATGAAATCCACGAGTGCTTGGGACTTGATCGCCGTGCGGGGTATATATTTGAGCCCGTGAGGTCCAAGCTCAATGGCCCATTTGGCAATCCGGCCAGTTGCCTCTCTGTTTTGAATGATGTCGCCCAGAGGAGCTGAACTGACCACTGTGATAGGATGGCCCTGAAAATAGTGTTTGAGCTTCCGGCTTGCCATAAACACCCCATACACCAGTTTCTGCCAATGTGGATACATCTGCTTTGACTCAATGAGCACCTCACTGATATAATAAACCGGCCGTTAAACCGGATACTCTTTGCCAGGCTCCTTGCGCTCTACCACAATGGCTACGCTGACAGCCCGTGCATTAGTAGCCACATATAATAATAATGGCTCTTTATTGATCGGTGCTGCCAGCACGGGCGGTTCCACTAGCTGCCTCTTCAGATCTTCAAACGCCTTATCAGCTGCCACACTCCAGACAAAGTTATCTGTTTTCTTGAGCATCTGATATAAGGGGATGGCCTTCTCTCCAAGGCGGCTGATAAACCGGCTCAAGGCTGTAATCCGCCCGGCCAGACGTTGAACATCGTTAATACACGCCGGTTTAGCCAAGGATGTAATTGCTGCAATCTTTTTTGGATTAGCCTCAATGCCTCTGTTTGAAACCAGAAAGCCTAAGAGCTTGCCTGTCGGGACACCGAAAACACACTTCTTCGGATTGAGCATCATCTTGTAAACCCGGAGATTGTCAAAGGTTTCCCGTAGATCATCTATCAATGTCCCCTCCTTTCTGGATTTGACCACAATATCATCCACATACGCATGAACATTGCGCCCAATTTGCTTATGAAGGCAATTCTGAACACATCGCTGGTAAGTTGCCTGGGCACTCTTGAGTCCAAAGGGCATGGAAACATAGCAGAAGGCTCCAAAGGGAGTTATAAAGGCTGTCTTCTCCTGGTCCTTAACTGCCATTTTGATCTGATGATAACCAGAGTAAGCATCCAAAAAACACAAACGGTCACAACCCGCCGTAGCATCAATTATCTGATCAATGCGAGGGAGAGCAAAGGGGTCTGCAGGGCAAGCCTTGTTTAAATCTGTGTAGTCCACACACATGCGCCAAGTGCCGTTTTTCTTAAGAACCAGCACCGGATTGGCTAACCACTCTGGATGAAAAACTTCGACAATAAACCCAGCAACCAACAGATGGGCTACCTCTTCACCTATAGCCTTGCGTCTTTCCTCGTTGAAACGGCGGAGGAACTGTCGGACCGGTTTGAACTTAGGATCAATGTTGAGTGTGTGATCAGCGAGTTCTCTCGGTACACCTGGCATGTCAGAAGGTTTCCATGCAAAGATGTCCCGATTCTCACAGATGAACTCGATGAGCGCGCTTTCCTATTTGGGATCCAGGTTAGCGCTGATGCTGAACTATTTGGATGAATCGACAGGGACAAAGTCAACCATCTTAGTGTCTGTAGCTGATTTAAACTTCAATGCTGGATCATGTTCCGTAGTTGGCTTTTTTAAGGAGGTCATGTCTGCCGGATCAACTTGCTCCTTATAGAATTTTAACTCCTCCGTGGCACAAACCGACTCAGCATAAGCCGCATCGCCTTCTTCACACTCCAAAGCAATCTTTCTACTTCCATATACTGTGATAGTCCCCTTATGACCTGGCATTTTAAGTTGTAGGTAAACATAACATGGCCTTGCCATAAACTTAGCATAAATCGGCCGCCCAAACAAGGCGTGGTACGGACTTTTGATCTTCACCACCTCAAATGTCAATGTTTTTGACCTTGAATCGTAGTCATCTCCAAAAGCTACCTCCAAAGCTATCTTACCAACAGGATATGCAGACTTACCAGGCACCACACCATGAAATGCCGTATTCGACGGTTTAAGATCCTTATCTGTCAACCCCATATGGCGGAATGTATCATAATACAAAATATTGATACTACTTCCCCCATCCATGAGCACTTTAGTGAACTTGTATCCCCCAACTTGAGGGGCTACCACCAAGGCCAGATGACCTGGATTATCAACCCGGGGCGGGTGATCCTCTCTACTCCACAAAATAGGTAGCTCCGACCAGCGTAAATACTGAGGTACTGCCGGCTCAACAGAGTTGACTGCCCTTTTGTGAAGCTTCTGATCACGTTTGCACAAACTAGTAGTGAAGACATGATATTGCCCGCTATTCAGCTGTTTGGGATTGCTCTGATAACCCGACTACTGCTATTGCTGCTGACTCCCCTGATGGTTGTAACCTCCCTGGTTGCCTTGGTGTCCTTGATCGACATGTCCGGTTTGATTGCCTGGAAACCCTGAACCGGAACCACCACCTCCGTAACCCGGCCGTGGAAACTATTGGAAATATGCCCTAGAGGCAATAATAAATTGATTATTATTATATTTCCTTGTTCATGATAATCGTTTATTATCCATGCTAGAATTGTATTGATACGAAACTCAGATACATGTGTGGATACATAGACAACACCATGTCCCTAGTAAGCCTCTAGTTGACTGGCTCGTTGATCAATAGATGGTTACGGTTTCCTGACCATGGACATTGGATGTCATTGATAATGGGATCACATCATTAGGAGAATGATGTGATGGACAAGACCCAATCCTAAGCCTAGCACAAGATCATGTAGTTCGTATGCTAAAGCTTTTCTAATGTCAAGTATCATTTCCTTAGACCATGAGATTGTGCAACTCCCGGATACCGTAGGAGTGCTTTGGGTGTGCCAAACGTCACAACGTAACTGGGTGGCTATAAAGGTACACTATGGGTATCTCCGAAAGTGTCTGTTGGGTTGGCACGAACCGAGACTGGGATTTGTCACTCCGTGTGACGGAGAGGTATCTCTAGGCCCACTCGATAGGACATCATCATAATGTGCACAATGTAATCAAGGAGTTGATCACGGGATGATGTGTTACGGAACGAGTAAAGAGACTTGCCGGTAACGAGATTGAACAAGGTATCGGGATACCGACGATCGAATCTCGGGCAAGTATCGTACCGCTAGACAAAGGGAATTGTATACGGGATTGATTAAGTCCTTGACATCGTGGTTCATCCGATGAGATCATCGTGGAACATGTGGGAGCCAACATGGGTATCCAGATCCCGCTGTTGGTTATTGACCGGAGAACGTCTCGGTCATGTCTGCATGTCTCCCGAACCCGTAGGTTCTACAGACTTAAGGTTCGATGACGCTAGGGTTATAAAGGAAGTTTGTATGTGGTTACCGAATGTTGTTCGGAGTCCTGGATGAGATCCCGGACATCACGAGGAGTTCCGGAATGGTCCGGAGGTAAATATTTATATATGGGAAGTCCTGTTTTGGTCACCGGAAAGGTTTCGGGGTTTATCGGTAATGTACCGGGACCACCGGAGGGGTCCGGGGGTCCACCGGGGGGGCCATGGGCCCCAGAGGCATACATGGGCCAGGTGTGAGAAGGCACCAGCCCCTAGGTGGGCTGGGGCGCCTCCCACTAAGGCCCATGCGCCTAGAAGGGGAGAGGCGGCAAACCCTAAGGGCAGATGGGCCCTAAGGCCCATACTCCCTGCGCCTCCCTCTCCTCCCCCTTGTGGCCGCCACCCATAGATGGGTTTGGGGCTGCCGCCCCTCTAGGGGTGGGAACCCTAGAGGGGGCGCACCCTCCTCCCCTTCCCCTATATATATGAGGCCTAGGGGCTGCCCAATACACGCGATCTGATCTCTGCCTCTTGGTGCAGCCCTCCCTCTCTTTCTCCTCATATCTCGCGGTGCTTGGCGAAGCCCTGCAGGATTGCCACGCTCCTCCATCACCACCACGCCGTTGTGCTGCTGCTGGATGGAGTCTTCCTCAACCTCTCCCTCTCTCCTTGCTGGATCAAGGCATGGGAGACGTCACCGGGCTGTACGTGTGTTGAACGCGGAGGTGCCGTCCGTTCGGCACTAGGATCATCGGTGATTTGGATCACGACGAGTACGACTCCATCAACCCCGTTCTCTTGAACGCTTCCGCTTAGCGATCTACAAGGGTATGTAGATGCACTCTCCTTCCCCTCGTTGCTAGTCTCTCCATAGATTGATCTTGGTGACACGTAGGAAAATTTTGAATTTATGCTACGTTCCCCAACAGTGGCACATGAGCTAGGTCTATGTGTAGTTTCTATGCACGAGTAGAACACAAAGTAGTTGTGGGCGTTGATTTTGTTCAATATGCTTGCCGTTAATAGTCTTATCTTGATTCGGCGGCATCGTGGGATGAAGCGGCCCGGACCAACCTTATCTTGAGACCGGTTCCACCGACTGACATGCACTAGTTGCATTAGGTGGCTGGCGGGTGTCTGTCTCTCCCACTTTAGTCGGATCGGATTCGATGAAAAGGGTCCTTATGAAGGGTAAATAGCAATTGGCATATCACGTTGTGGTTTTTGCGTAGGTAAGAAACGTTCTTGCTAGAAACCCATAGCAGCCACGTAAAACATGCAAACAACAATTAGAGGACGTCTAACTTGTTTTTGCAGGGTATGCTATGTGATGTGATATGGCCAAAAGGATGTGATGAATGATATATGTGATGTATGAGATTGATCATGTTCTTGTAATAGGAATCACGACTTGCATGTCGATGAGTATGACAACCGGCAGGAGCCATAGGAGTTGTCTTAATTTATTTATGACCTGCGTGTCAACATAAACGTCATGTAATTACTTTGCTTTATTGCTAACCGTTAGCTGTAGAAGTAGAAGTAATAGTTGGCGAGACAACTTCATGGAGACACGATGATGGAGATCATGATGATGGAGATCATGGTGTCATGCCGGTGACAAGATGATCATGGAGCCCCAAGATGGAGATCAAATGAGCTATATGATATTGGCCATATCATGTCACTATTATTTGATTGCATGTGATGTTTATCATGTTTATGCATCTTGTTTACTTAGAACGACGGTAGTAAATAAGATGATCCCTCACTAAAATTTCAAGAAGGTGTTCCCCCTAACTGTGCACCGTTGCGACAGTTCGTTGTTTTGAAGCACCACATGATGATCGGGTGTGATAGATTCTAACGTTCACATACAACGGGCGTAAGACAGATTTACACACGCGAAACACTTAGGTTGACTTGACAAGCCTAGCATGTACAGACATGGCCTCGGAACACAAGAGACCGAAAGGTCGAGCATGAGTCGTATGGCAGATACGATCAACATGAAGATGTTCACCGATGTTGACTAGTCCGTCTCACGTGATGATCGGACACGGCCTAGTTGACTCGGATCATGTAATCACTTAGATGACTAGAGGGATGTCTATCTGAGTGGGAGATCATAAGATGAACTTAATTATCCTGAACATAGTCAAAAGGTCTTCGCAAATTATGTCATAGCTCACGCTTCAGTTCTACTGTTTAATTATGTTCCTAGAGAAAATTTAGTTGAAAGTTGATAGTAGAAATTATGCGGACTAGGTCCGTAAACTGAGGATTGTCCAAATTACTTCATAGAAGGCTTATGTCCTTAATGCACCGCTCAGTGTGCTGAACCTCGAACGTTGTCTATGGATGTTGCGAACATCTGACATACACATTTTGATAACTACGTGATAGTTCAGTTAAACGGCTTAGAGTTGAGGCACCGAAGACGTTTTGAAACGTCGCGAAACATATGAGATGTTTCGAGGGCTGAAATTGGGATTTCAGGCTCGTGCCCACGTCAAGAGGTATAAGACCTCCGACGACTTTCTTAGCCTGCAAACTAAGGGAGAAAAGCTCAATTGTTGAGCTTGTGCTCAGATTGTCTGAGTACAACAATCATTTGAATCGAGTGGGAGTTGATCTTCCAGATGAGATAGTGATGTTTCTCCGAAGTCATTACCTCCAAGCTGCTAGAGCTTCGTGATGAACTATAATATATCAAGGACATATATGATGATCCTTGAGATATTCGCGATGTTTGACACCACAAAAGTAGAGATCAAGAAGGAGCATCAATTGTTGATGGTTGGTGAAACCACTAGTTTCAAGAAGGGCAAGGCCAAGAAGGGATACTTCATGAAACGGCAAATCAGCTGCTGCTCTAGTGAAGAAACCCAAGGTTGAACCCAAACCCGAGACTAAGTGCTTCTGTAATAAGGGGAACAGCCACTGGAGCAGAATTACCCTAGATACTTGGTAGATGAGAAGGCTGGCAAGGTCGATAGAAGTATATTGGATATACATTGTGTTGATGTGTACTTTACTAATACTCCTAGTAGCACCAAGGTATTAGATACCGGTTCGGTTGCTAAGTGTTAGTAACTCGAAATAAAAGCTACGGAATAAACGGAGACTAGCTAAAGGTGAGATGACGATATGTGTTGGAAGTATTTCCAAGGTTGATCAAATATCGTACGCTCCCTCTACCATCGAGATTGGTGTTTGCGTTGAGCATAGACATGATTGGATTATGTCTATCGCAATACGGTTATTCATTTAAAGAGAATAATGGTTACTCTGTTTATTTGAATAATACCTTCAAATGGTCTTACACCTGAAATGAATGGTTTATTGAATCTCGATCGTAGTGATACACATGTTCATGCCAAAAGATAGTAATGATAGTACCACCTACTTGTGGCACTGCCACTTAAGTCATATCGGTATAAAACGCATGAAGAAGCTCCATGTTGATGGATCTTTGGGCTCACTCGTTTTTGAAAGGTTTGAGACATGCGAACCATGTCTATTGGTGTATATGCATGAAGAAACTCCATGCAAATGGACCGTTTGGACTCACTTGATTTTGAATCACTTGAGACATGCAAATCATACCACATGGGCAAGATGACTGAAAGCCTCGTTTTCAGTAAAATGGAACTAGAAAGCAACTTGTTGGAAGTAATACATTTTGATGTGTGCAATCCAATGAGTGCTGAGGCGTGTAGTGGATATCGTTATGTTCTTACTTCACAGATGATTTGAGTGGATATTGAGTATATTTACTTGATGAATCACGAGTCTGAATTATTGAAAGGTTCAAGTAATTTCAGGGTGAAGTTGAAAGATCGTCGTGACAAGAGGATAAAATATCTATGATAAGATCATAGAGATGAATATCTGAATTACGAGTTTGGCACAGAATTAAGACATTGTGGAAATTGTTTCACAACTAATACAGCCTGGAACACCATAGTATGATGGTGTGTCCGAGCATCATAACTGCACCCTATTGGATATGATGCATACCATGATGTCTCTTATCGAATTACCACGATAGTTTATGGGTTAGGCATTAGAGACAACCACATTCACTTTAATAGGGCACCACGTAATTCCGATGAGATGACACCGTATGAACTATGGTTTAGAGAAATCTAAGCTGTCATTTCTTACAAGTTTGGGGCTGCGACGCTTATGTGAAAAGGTTTCAGGCTGATAAGCTCAAACCCAAAGCGGATAAATGCATCTTCATAGGACACCCAAAACAGTTGGGTATACCTCCTATCTCAGATTCGAAAGCAATAAGGGATTGTTTCTAGAATTGGGTCCTTTCTCGAGGAAAAGTTTCTCTCGAAAGAATTGAGTGGGAGGATGGTGGAGACTTGATGAGGTTATTGAACCGTCTCTTCAACTAGTGTGTGGCAGGGCACAGGAAGTTGTTCCTGTGGCACCTACACCAATTGAAGTGGAAGCTTATGATAGTGATCATGAAACTTCAGATCAAGTCACTACCAAACCTCGTGGGATGACAAGGATGCATACTACTTCAAAGTGGTACGTAATCCTGTCTTGGAAGTCATGTTGCTAGACAACAATGAACCTACGAGCTATGGAGAAGCGATGGTGGGCCCGGATTCCGATAAATGGCTCGAGGCCATAAAATCCGAGAGAGGATCCATGTATGAAAACAAAGTGTAGACTTTGGCAGAACAGCTCGATGGTCGTAAGGCTGTTGAGTACATATGGATTTTAAAAGGAAGACGGACAATGATGGTATGTATCACCATTAAGAAAGCTCGACTTGTCGTTAAGATGTTTTCCGACAAGTTCAAGGAGTTGACTACGATGAGACTGTCTCACTCATAGCGATGCTAAGAGTCTGTTGGAATTATATTAGCGATTACTGCTTTATTTATGAAATCTTGCAGATAGGATGTCAAAACATTGTTTCCTCGACGATTTTCTTGAGGAAAGGTTGTATGTGATACAACCGGAAGGTTTTGTCAATCCTAAAAGATGCTAATAAGTATGCAAAGCTCCAGCAATCCTTCTAAGGACTGGAGTAAGCATCTCGGAGTTGGAATGTATGCTTTGATGATGATCAAAGATTTTGGGTGTATACAAAGTTTATGAGAAACTTGTATTTCCAAAGAAGTGAGTGGGAGCACTATAGAATTTCTGATGAGTATATGTTGTTGACATATTGTTGATCAGAAATGACGTAGAATTTCTGGAAAGCATATAGGGTTATTTGGAAAGTGTTTTTCAATGGAAAGTCTGGATTAAGCTACTTGAGCATTGAGCATCAAGATCTATAAGGATAGATCAAAACGCTTAAATGGTACTTTCAAGTGAGCACATTCCTTGACATGATCTTGAAGGTGTTCAAGATGAATCAGTCAAAGAAGGAGTTCTTGCCTGAGTTGTAATGTATGAAGTTAAGACTTAAAGCTCGACCACGGCAGAATAGAGAGAAAGGACGAAGGTCGTCCCCTATGCTTAAGACATAGGCTCTACAGTATGCTATGCTGTGTACCGCACCTGAAGTGTGCCTTGCCATGAGTCAGTCAAGGGGTACAAGAGTGATCCAAGAATGGATCACAGGACAGCGGTCAAAGTTATCCTTAGTAACTAGTGGACTAAGGAATTTTCTCGATTATGGAGGTGGTAAAAGAGTTCGTCGTAAAGGGTTACGTCGATGCAAGCTTAACACCTATCCGGATAGCTCTGAGTAGAGATACCGAATACGTATGATGGAGCAACAATTTAGAATAGCTCCAAGTAGAACAGTTATTTGGAATAGCTCCAAATAGAACGTGGTAGCTGCCTCTAGGAAATGACATAGAGATTTGTGAAGTACATACGGATCTGAAAGATTCAGACCCGTTGACTATAACATCTCTCATAAGCATAACATGTTCAAACCCAGAACTCATCGAGTGTTAATCACATGGTAATGTGAACTAGATTATTGACTCTAGTAAACTCTTTGGGTGTTAGTCACATGGGGATGTGACCTGGAGTGTTAATCACATATCGATGTGAACTGGATTATTGACTCTAGTGCAAGTGGGAGACTGTTGGAAATATGCCCTAGAGGCAATAATAAATTGATTATTATTATATTTCCTTGTTCATGATAATCGTTTATTATCCATGCTAGAATTGTATTGATAGGAAACTCAGATACATGTGTGGATACATAGACAACACCATGTCCCTAGTAAGCCTCTAGTTGACTGGCTCATTGATCAATAGATGGTTACGGTTTCCTGACCATGTACATTGGATGTCATTGATAACGGGATCACATCATTAGGAGAATGATGTGATGGACAAGATCCAATCCTAAGCCAAGCACGAGATCATGTAGTTCGTATGCTAAAGCTTTTCTAATGTCAAGTATCATTTCCTTAGACCATGAGATTGTGCAACTCCCGGATACCGTAGGAGTGCTTTGGGTGTGCCAAACGTCACAACGTAACTGGGTGGCTATAAAGGTACACTACGGGTATCTCCGAAAGTGTCTGTTGGGTTGGCACGAATCGAGACTGGGATTTGTCACTGCGTGTGACGGAGAGGTATCTCTGGGCCCACTCGGTAGGACATCATCATAATGTGCACAATGTGATCAAGGAGTTGATCACGGGATGTTGTGTTACGGAACGAGTAAAGAGACTTTCCGGTAACGAGATTGAACAAGGTATCGGGATACCGACGATCGAATCTCGGGCAAGTATCGTACCGCTAGACAAAGGGAATTGTATACGGGATTGATTAAGTCCTTGACATCATGGTTCATCCGATGAGATCATCGTGGAACATGTGGGAGCCAACATGGGTATCCAGATCCCGCTGTTGGTTATTGACCGGAGAACGTCTCGGTCATGTCTGCATGTCTCCCGAACCCGTAGGGTCTACACACTTAAGGTTCGATGACGCTAGGGTTATAAAGGAAGTTTGTATGTGGTTACCGAATGTTGGTCGGAGTCCCGGATGAGATCCCGGACGTCACGAGGAGTTCCGGAATGGTCCGGAGGTAAAGATTTATATATGGGGAGTCCTGTTTTGGTCACCAGAAAGGTTTTGGGGTTTATCGGTAATGTACCGGGACCACCGGAGGGGTCCGGGGGTCCACCGGGGGGGCCATGGGCCCCAGAGGCATACATGGGCCAAGTGTGAGAAGGCACCAGCCCCTAGGTGGGCTGGGGCGCCTCCCACTAAGGCCCATGCGCCTAGAAGGGGAGAGGGGGCAAACCCTAAGGGCAGATGGGCCCTAAGGCCCATACTCCCTGCGCCTCCCTCTCCTCCCCCTTGTGGCCGCCACCCATAGATGGGTTTGGGGCTGCCGCCCCTCTAGGGGTGGTAACCCTAGAGGGGGCGCACCCTCCTCCCCTTCCCCTATATATATGAGGCCTAGGGGCTGCCCAATACACGCGATCTGATCTCTGCCTCTTGGTGCAGCCCTCCCTCTCTTTCTCCTCATATCTCGCGGTGCTTGGCGAAGCCCTGCAGGATTGCCACACTCCTCCATCACCACCATGCCGTTGTGCTGCTGCTGGATGGAGTCTTCCTCAACCTCTCCCTCTCTCCTTGCTGGATCAAGGCATGGGAGACGTCACCGGGCTGTACGTGTGTTGAACGCGGAGGTGCCGTCCGTTCGGCACTAGGATCATCGGTGATTTGGATCACGACGAGTACGACTCCATCAACCCCGTTCTCTTGAACGCTTCCGCTTAGCGATCTACAAGGGTATGTAGATGCACTCTCCTTCCCCTCGTTGCTAGTCTCTCCATAGATTGATCTTGGTGACACGTAGGAAAATTTTGAATTTATGCTACGTTCCCCAACAGAAACCTCCTCCTGAACCGCCTGGCGGGCCGCTGTCATATTGGAACATATTGGAATTCTTGAAATCCCGCATGATATAACAATCTTTCCAGAGATGTGATGCCGGTTTCTCCTTCGATCCATGCTTTGGATATGGCTGATTTAACAAACGCTCCAAATTGTTGCCTGGACCTCCACCCCTCTGGGGCTGCTTGCCTTTACGGCGCTGGCCATTCTCCTGCGCGTTGGTATTTGCGACAAATTCCAAACTACTTTCGGCCTTGCGCTTACCAGCATTTCCATGGCCTACCGGATTATGCTGTTGGCCTTTGGCATTGCCGTTCTTCTTACCCTTCTCCGGTTTGTCCTCCTCTGAATCCGGATCCTTGGTATTATCTAAATCGGTATATTTAACCAAAGCGGCCATGAGTGTTGACATGTTGTTGCAGTGAAGTTTGAGCCTTCCCAACTTCTGTTTCAACGGTTTGAAACGGCAATTGCCCTCTAACGTTAACACTGCGGTGTCTGCATTGATACAATCTGATGAATGCAAAACCGCCGAGACCCGTTTGACCCAATGGGTCGTGGACTCCCCTTCCTCTTGGACACAAGCGGCCAGATCTACAATTGACATTGGCTGCTTACACGTATACTTGAAGTTCTGGATAAACCGGTGCTTCAATTCGGCCCATGATCCAACAGAGTTGGTCGGCAAGCTCTTCAACCAAGTGCGAGCTGTTCCTTCCAACATCATGGTGAAATATTTAGCACACACCGCCTCATCCACATCTAACATCTCCATTGCCATCTCATAGCTCTCCACCCACGCCTCTGGCTGCAAATCAGCAGTGTAATTTGGTACCTTACGAGGTCCCTTGAAATCCTTGGGTAGTCGCACATTACGCAAAGCGGGAGTTAAACACGGTACCCCTAAAGAACTGAACATCACCCCTGGCTCCACGGTGGCGGTGGGGTGAACCGGAGTATGCTGTCGTGCTCCATGTCGAGCTGTCAACTCGGCCTCTCGACGTGCGCGGCCATGGTCCACAACATCTTGCGCATTAGCACCTCCCCCAGCCGGGTTGTTCCCTCGTGGCGAATTTCGGCGACGTGCACTACTGGACACGGTCGGTTCGTCCTCCACGTGTCTGCTATAACTCCGGCTTGGACGGGGAGTGGAATGAATCCTCTCACGACTGTGTGAATATGGTTGCTGTTGATTTAGTGTTGTCTGAAGGAGGTCCCTGGCCCAACGCACTTCCACTGCAACGGGTGACTCACCGTCGGTTGGGAGGGCCGCCAGGCATGAAGCGGCGGCTACAATGTTGTCCAACGGGTTGGAATAATGCCCGGGCGGCGTTGATGGTACAACGTTGTTCTGGCGAGGCAGGTCCGTCGTGCGCGGCTGAACCAGCGCTCCTGCTCCCAGCGCCCCCGCCCGGTTTAGCGTGGATTGGTTACCAGCTCCTGCACCTGGCGTGTTGAAAAGATTATGTGGCTCATAAACCGACGGGAGACGTGATCGGTACCTTCTTCTCATGACTTCCTCTGAAGCATTCTGATCCAGTCTAATCCGGTAAGCCTGTGCATCCAACTCGGCCCGCTCCATAGCCATCCTGGCGTTCTCTGCTGCCAGGTCCGCTTTAGCCTGGGCTATCTGATATTTCACTTTTACAATCTCCGCATCATGCTGATCCTTGGCTGCTGCGTCCACCTCCGCGGACATCAATGTTGCCAGAGCGTCAAACAAATCAGATAAGACTTGGGTCGGAGGTGGCGCCAAGCTTCCTGCCCCTGCTGGTGTGGCCGTCGTTGAACCGGAGAGCATTGCTGCGGCGGTAGATGAATGAGGCGCCGATTGTGTGTCGGCCATGAAGATGGCGGCCCGGTTTGGCAGACCGGGGGAATCCAGAATACTGTTGCCCTCGGATCCTCCCTCAATCCAGCCGTCCTGCAACTGGTAAAGCGATTCGGTTTCTCCAGAAGACTCGTCATCAGAGCAGACTACGGTTTCTCCATCGGACACCGGTCCGTCCTCGTACCCCGATCCATGGACGACACCTACGAAAACATGTCTTGCCTCGGGCTGAACCGGCGAAGAACTTGCACGCCGAGCCATTTCGATGATGTCGGTGCAGATGTTCGGCTCGGGGGCCAGTTCGCCGATCTTGTCGATGAAGACGTGAATCCCACCAAAGGGGACCCGGTACCCGTATTCGATTGAATCAGCCTCGGGACCCCATCCTATGTTGTCGATGTAGAGTTTGCCGCGGCGACTCTTCGTCATCCGGCCCACAGCGTATCCCTTGAGTCCATCGAAGCTGCCCTTCAAGAACTCAAAACCATCGTGCGATAGCCCCACGGTGGGCGCCAACTGTCGTGGGTTTGTCACGGCAGATGTCCTCGTGAAAGGACTTAGTCGTGGAGCCATCGCAATGGGTTAGCTTAAAGGGGTTAAACCGGACAAGGGGACACGGGAGTTTATACTAGTTCGGCCCCTTCGATGAAGGTAAAAGCCTACGTCTAGTTGTGATTGGTATTGCTAGGGTTTCGAAGGCCAGGGAGCGAATCCTCTTTGTCTGGCTCTCAAGTTGTTGTTATCTGCCCCTAAACCGCGGCCGGGTCGTCCCTTTATATACATAGGTTGACGCCCGCCGGGCTACAGAGTCCCGAAGACGGATCATAAACGTATCCGGTTCGGCCTCTCTCTTTATATCTTACTATACAAGTTACATGATTAGGCCGGTTTACATTTACAAACTATAACCTGCCTTTGGGCCCTCCGTAAAGCACCATCGTCTTTACATCTTCATGGGCTTCTAATCTTCAAAGAGTCAACCCGGCTACATAAGGCCGGTTTACCTCCAGTAGTAATATCCCCAACAGGTTCCTTTCACTGGGTACGCATGCCCTAATGTGCATGTCCGGACTGCGAGTCGCAGGTTAAAAACATCTGGGGGCGTGTAGTAATTTAAATGAAAGTCATCTTTTATTCACCGACCGAATATTCCCTTAAGAATGCTAGCTTTCGGCTTCACCCAGTCTGAGGTACATAGCCGGCTGGCCCGGCAGTAACAATCATAGAGGTGCTCCCCTTATGCCCTAGCCGAATTAATGGGAACGTAGGGCATAAACACAAGAGCCAGGCAACCCAGCTTGGCCAAAACTTAAGTCATATCGATGCATATAATGGCGAAAAAAGGTACATGCGGAAGGATGACACATGTGTGGGGCATGAAGCCCGGAAAAATAATTAGATTAAGCTTCTGTATAAGAAGCCCCCAGGTATATTGAGCGCGGTTAGCGCGTCAAGATTGTGTAACCAAGACACAGGTTTATCCCTTTAGGGCTTTGAAGAGAAAAGAGAGAAAGAAAGAGGAAAAAACAGATGTGCAAAAAATTCATGGAGGTAAGGAGACGAACATAGAGTTCGGCGCTAGGCGTAGAATCTTCGTAGCCTAGCTGCGTTCCATGGGTTTGGCTCGAGTAGATTATTCGATGCATCCCGTAGATGGTACACTCCACCGGTCAGAACCTGTTCGATAATGAAGGGACCTTTCCATTTGGGCTTGAGCTTGTTCTTTTTCTTCTCTGGCAGGCGCAGAACTAGTTCACCAACGTTATAGGTTTTGGCCCGCACTTCTCTGCTTTGATACCTTCGAGCCTGTTGTTGATAGAATGCAGAACTGGCTTTAGCCACGTCGCGCTTCTCCTCGAGGGCATCCAAATTGTCCTGCCGATCGATCTCGGCCTCTCTTTCTTTGTACATGCGCACTCGAGGTGAGTCATGAATTATGTCGCAAGGCAGTACCGCCTCAGCGCCGTACACCATAAAAACGGTGTGTATCCGGTAGTGCGATTCGGCGTGGTCCGCAGCCCCCATAGTACGGAGTCGAGCTCCTCTAACCAATGGGTGTCTAATTCCTTTAATGACCGAACTAATCTGGGTTTAATACCACTCATGATAAGACCATTCGTGCATTCGACTTGACCGTTAGTTTGCGGATGATAGACAGAAGCATAATCGAGCTTGATGCCCATGTTGCTGCACCAAAGTTTCACCTCGTCGGCTGTAAAGCTTGTGCCGTTGTCAGTGATGATGCTGTGGGGAACGCCATAACGGTGTACAACCCCGGATATGAAGTCTATCACTGGTCCGGATTCAGCCGTTTTGACAGGTTTGGCTTCTATCCATTTGGTGAATTTGTCCACCATGACCAGTAAGTATTTTCTCTTATGGGTTCCCCCTTTGAGGGGTCCGACCATATCGAGCCCCCAGACCGCGAAGGGCCAAGTAATGGGGATGGTTTGGAGGGTGATAGGTGGCATGTGGCTTTGGTTTGCAAAAAGCTGGCAACCAACACAATGTTGAACCACATGTTGTGCATCTGCCCGGGCCGTTGGCCAATAAAAACCTGTACGGAAGGCCTTACTTACAAGGGCCTGGGCTGCTGCATGGTGGTCGCCGAGTCCGGCATGGATTTCTGCCAACAGCTTCCGCCCTTCCTCTTCGGAGATGCACCTTTGAAGGACTCCAGTTGTGCTTTTCTTATAAAGCTCTCCCTCATGGACCTTGTAGGCTTTAGATCGCCGCACTATGCAGCGAGCCTCATTCTGGTCCTCGGGTAATTCCTGTCTAGTTAGGTAGGACAGGAATGGTTCTGTCCACGGGGCGATGACGACCATTATCACGTGGGCTGAAGGTGTTATTTCGGTGGCAGAGCCTCCGATTCTGTCGGAGTATTCGGTATCTGGGGTTGTGGCCGGGTCCGGACTAATTTTGCCGGTGTCCCCTTCCAGTACCACGGATGGTTTAAATAGTCTTTCCAGGAAGATGTTTGGTGGGACAGGGTCGCATTTAGCGCCGATACGAGCTAGGATGTCCGCTGACTGGTTGTTTTCCCGAGCCACGTGGTGGAATTCCAGCCCCTCGAACCGAGCTGACATTTTGAGGACGGTGTTGCAATATGCCGCCATTTTTGGATCCTTTGCATCGAAGTCTCCATTTATTTGGGATATTGCGAGGTTCGAGTCCCCATGCACCTCTAGGCATTGGATGCCCATGGAGACTGCCATCCGGAGGCCGTGTAGTAGGGCCTCATATTCGGCTGCGTTATTCGAGTCCATATATAGTATTTGGAGCATGTATTGCACCGTGTCTCCGGTGGGGGACGTCAGGACGACGCCAGCCCCTAGACCAGCCAACATTTTAGAGCCGTCGAAGTGCATGATCCAATTGGAGTATGCGCCATACTCTTTAGGGAGTTCGGCTTCTGTCCATTTGGCTACGAAGTCAGCCAGTACCTGCGACTTAATGGCTCGTCGTGGCTTATATGTTATGTCGAATGGGAGGAGCTCAATAGCCCATTTGGCAATCCGGCCCGTGGCATCACGGTTGTTTATTATGTCATTGAGTGGTACTTCGGATGCCACCGTGATCGAACACTCTTGAAAGTAGTGTCGTAATTTCCGGGATGCCATAAACACCGCGTATGCTATCTTTTGGTAATGTGGGTACCGTGATTTGCATGGAGTGAGGATGGTGGATACATAATATACCGGCTTTTGAAGCGGGAATTTATGTCCGTCCGTTTCTCGTTCGACGACGAGCACTGCGCTTACAACTTGGTGAGTTGCCACTATATATAATAGCATTGGTTCGCCAACAGTTGGCGCGGATAGGATTGGGTTGGTGGCCAGGATGGCTTTGATTTATTCCAGTCCGGCCGTGGCTGCGTTCATCCACTTGAAGTGTTCGGTGCGCCTAAGAAGGCGATAAAGGGGAAGTGCCTTTTCTCCTAATCGGGAGATAAAGCGGCTTAAAGCCGCCACGCATCCAGTCAATTTCTAGATTTTCTTGAGGTCAGTTGGGGTAGCCAACTGTGACAGAGCTCGGATTTTAGCCAGATTTGCTTCAATTCCTCTACTGGAGACGATGAAGCCCAGGAGCTTTCCGACGAGAACGCCGAAGACGCATTTTTCCGGATTGAGCTTAATGTCGTATGTTCAGAGATTGGTGAACGTGAGCCTCAAGTCATCTATTAAAGAGTCGACGTGTCTGGTTTTAATGACCACGTCGTCTACGCATGCCTCCACAGTCTTGCCGATCTGCTTTTCCAGACATGTCTGGATCATGCGCTGATATGTTGCGCCAACATTTTTGAGCCCAAAGGGCATTGTGTTAAAGCAGAAGGGGCCGTATGGTGTTATAAATGTTGTTGCAGCTTGATCAGACTCCGCTATCTTAATTTGGTGGTAACCGGAGTATGCGTCGAGGAAGCACAGTGATTCGTGTCCTGTGGTAGCGTCGATGATTTGATCGATGCGAGGGAGTGGGAAGGGATCCTTTGGGCAAGCCTTGTTGAGGTCTTTGAAGTCGACACATAGGCGCCATGATTTGTCCTTTTTTGGTACCATCACTAGGTTTGCTAGCCAATCCGGATGTTTTATTTCTTTAATGAATCCGGCTTCTAGTAGCTTGGCCAGCTCCTCTCCCATGGCTTGTCGCTTAGGTTCAGAGAAACGCCGAAGAGTCTGCTTGACCGGCTTGAATCCTTTTAGACTATGAAGGCTATGCTCGGCCAATCTGCGTGGGATTCCAGGCATGTCTGAAGGATGCCAAGCGAATATGTCCCAATTCTCGCGCAGAAACTCCCGTAGTGCGGCGTCTACAGCGGGGTTTAACTGTGCCCCGATGGATGCTGTTTTTGTAGGGTCCCTTGGATGGACTTGGAATTTAACTATTTCGTCCGCTGGTTTAAAGGAGGTGGACTTGGATCTTTTGTCTAGTATCACGTCGTCCCTGTCCACCGTGGAGTGCAGCGCGGTTAACTCCTCCGCCACAAGGGCTTCGGATAATGCCTCGAGGGCTAGTGCGGCTGTTTTGTTCTCGGCGCGGAGTGTTATGTCCGGATCACTAGCTAGAGTGATAATTCCCTTGGGTCCGGGCAGTTTGAGCTTCATGTACCCGTAATGGGGTATGGCTTGAAAAATCGTGAATGCCTCCCGCCCTAGAAGGGCGTGGTATCCGCTACTGAACAGGGCCACTTGGAATGTAATTTCTTCGGGCCTGTAATTCTCCACTGTGCCGAATACCACATCAAGTGTGATTTTCCCAGCGCAACATGCCTCCCGACTAGGGATGATTCCTCAGAAGGTCGTACAGCTTTGCTCAATACGGTTTCTGTCTATGTCCATCTTTTGGAGAGTTTCCTCATATATGAGGTTTAATCCGCTGCCGCCATCCATGAGCACCTTAGTGAGCCGAAAGCCATCCACAATTGGACTGAGGACCAAAGCGGCTGGTGCTCGGGCTGTTCAGAATTTAGGTTCGTCACTGGCGTTGAAGGTGATAGCCGTGTCGCTCCATGGATTTATTGCTGCCACGTGGTAGACTTCGGCAAGGCCGCGGAGTGCTCGCTTATACCTATTATTTGAGGCGAAGGTCTCGAAGACTGTTAATACTGTGTTGTTATCCGTGGGGAGGTGCTCTGAGGTATTTTGGGTGAGGAGATCCTCACCGCTTTTGGCAACCTGCCGGAGTACCCAACATGCTCTAAGGCTGTGTGTTGATATGGTATCCGCTGTACTATGAATTTTGCGGGGCCCATTAAGCCATCCCTCTAATACGATTCCAAGCCCTATAGTTGGCTTTTGCTTCTTTGTAATTGGGTCGAGCGACTTATAAGAGTGCGCCCTTTTAGTTCAGACTGCAGGTTTTGTCAGAGCCGGATTATCCCAAAATTGCGTTTGGGTTTTCCAGGCACTCTCCATCGCACAGTATTTCCGTACAATGTCCGCCAAGTCAGCAAAGTGTGCTACATCACGGTGACTTATGGCGTTGAGGACTCCCTTGTCCATGCAATTGTTGCAAAAGAACGAAATTGCATCTTCCTCACGATAGTCCTTGACCTTGTTCATTACAAGGAGGAATCTGGCCCAATAGTGATGTACTGTCTCTTGGGGCGCTATTTGATGGGTGACCGGCGGAGAGTTAATCTCCCTTTGGTCAGGTTTAAGCCCGATCCGATCGTAGTCCGTAACGACTCCCAGAGCGACAATGTGATCCAAGAGCTCGTTCAAAGAGGAGAGATCCATTGGATCCATCTGCTCGGCTAATTTTGAGCTGATGTGGAGGCTATTTTTGATGACCCGAGAGGTCATCGTCGGGGCAGCGGCCGAGCGGGCGGTCATGACAAAGCCGCCTAGTCGGAGAGTTTGGCCTACAGCCAGGGCTCCCCCAGAGGTGATGTTGTCCTTGACAACAAGGCGAGCCATCTTCCTTATGATGACGACATAGTGGAACTCTCAATGAAAGCACCAATGTCGGTGTCAAAACCGGCGGATCTCGGGTAGGGGGTCCCGAACTGTGCGTCTAAGGCGGATGGTAACAGGAGACAGGGGACACGATGTTTTACCCAGGCTCGGGCCCTCTCGATGGAGGTAATACCCTACGTCCTGCTTGATTGTTCTTGATGATATGAGTAGTACAAGAGTTGATCTACCATGAGATCAGAGAGGCTAAACCCTAGAAGCTAGCCTATGGTATGATTGTATGTTGTCCTACGGACTAAAACCCTCCGGTTTATATAGACACCGGAGGGGGCTAGGGTTACACAAGGTCGGTTACAAAGGAGGAGATATCCATATCCGTATTGCCTAGCTTGCCTTCCATGCCAAGTAGAGTCCCATCCGGATGCGGGACGAAGTCTTCAATCTTGTATCTTGATTGTCCAACAGTCCGGCAAAGGATATAGTCCGGCTGTCCGGAGACCCCCTAATCCAGGACTCCCTCACTAGGCCTATGATAATGCCAAACTGTTTAAAGAAAAAATTAAAAGATGGCATGATAAAAGGATACAAAAGCGTGAGTTTAATGTAGGTGATTATGTTTTGTTATACAACTCTGGTTTAAGATTTTTTGCAGGAAAACTCCTCTCTAAATGGGAAGGTCCTTACGTTATCGAGGGGGTCTATCATTCCGGTGCCATAAAAATCAACAACCTCGAAGGCACAAATCCGAAGGTGGTGAACGGTCAAAGAATCAAACATTATATCTCAGGTACTCCCATAAATGTTGAAACCAATTTTATTGACACCATAACCCCAGAGGAGTACATAAGGGACACTTTCCAGAATGTTTCAGGCTTCGAAAAGGAATAGGTATGTTATACTGTAAGTAAACCGACTCCAAAACAGTTCTAACAGCGATTTTTCTCCGTTTTGGAATACTTAAGAAAATAGGAAAATAAGAAGTAATCCGGAGAGGACACGAGGCATCCACGAGGGTGGAGGGCACGCCCTACCCCCTGGGCGCGCCCCCTGCCTCGTGGGCACCTTGTGTGCCCTTCGGACACTGTTTTCTTGCATGATACTTCTTTTGGTCGGCAAAAATTCATTATATAATCTCCCAAAGGTTTTGACCATGGTACCACAACAGAATCCTAAGCTTTTATTTCGAGCTGGTTTTTTGACAGATCTAGATCACCATGACGTCTTCAAGCGCCCCCAAGGACAAGTTTTTCGACAAGGTCATCAACCCCTACCTCGCGGAGGTGCTGCAACACCCTCAAACCATTGAGATGTGTGAGGGGGTGATGCACATCCACGATGTTGAGGGACCAAGGAGGACCGGAAGCGTGGAGAGGAGACTGGAAGCAATCGAGCAACAAGTTTTCAAGTTCCAGGGGATGGTGGAACGCCGACTCAACACCAACCACATGATTATCACGGAGTTCACCAACAACCACAAGATGGATTCTAAGAACATTGGGGAGACCATCTTCAAGCTTCACGAGAAAATCGAGCACCTCCAAGCCCAGATCTATGACCTGCAAAACCAAAACTGTGGGTATGAAAATAGATTCAAGAGGATGAGTTTTGGTGCAGGTTTGAGGATCCCGGAAACTCGATCATCCTTCTATGATGGTGAGCCTATTCCTTGGAAGATGGAAGACAAGCCTACATCATCAACAACTCCATTATCACCACCTTCGAAGAAAGAGACATAAATACATGGGTATGGGCACTCCCCTTGGCAACTGCCAAGCTTGGGGGAGGTGCCCCGGTATCGTATCACCATCACACTTCTATCTTTAGCGTTTTCTTAGTTCGATCCTTTTGGTTATATCTTGAACTAGTAGAATAAAGTTTAGTATGATCTAGCTTTGAGTTTTTGTGTTGATTATTATCTATGTAATCGAGTCCGTGAGCTATATATAATAAAGATTAGTCTTGAGTCAAGGGCTTGGTTATCTCGCTATGATCTTGAGGGAATACAAGAAAAAAGAAAGAAAAAAGAAATAAAGAGAGCATATTGATCTTATGGCGAGTAATGACTTCACATATAAAGAGTATGATGAATAAAAGTTGTTGAGAGTTGACAAACATAGTTTTGGTCATCGTTGCAATTAATAGGAAGTAATAAAGAAAGAGAGGTTTTCACATATAAATATACTATCTTGGACATCTTTTATGATTGTGAGCACTCATTAAAATATGACATGCTAAAAAGTTTATGTTGGACAAGGAAGACAACGTAATGGGTTATGTTTTCTTATATCCGAAATAAATTATATTGTCATGGATCATCCAACATGTTGAGCTTGCCTTTCCCCCTTATGCTAGCCAAATTCTTTGCACCAAGTAGAGATACTACTTGTGCTTCCAAATATCCTTAAACCCAGTTTTGCCATGAGAGTCCACCATATCTACCTATGGATTGAGCAAGATCCTTCAAGTAAGTTGTCATTGTTGCAAGCTACAAAAATTGCTCTCTAAATATGTATGATCAATTAGTGTGGAGAAAATAAGCTTTATACGAGCTTGTGATATGGAATAAATAAAAGTGATAGACTGCATAATAAAGGTCCCTATGACAAGTGGCAATATAAAGTGACATTCTTTTGCATTAAGATTTTGTGCATCCAACCATAAAAGCACATGACAACCTCTGCTTCCCTCTACGAAGGGCCTATCTTTTGTTTTTGTCTTATACCTTATACGAAAGTCATGGTGATCTTCACCTTTCCTTTTTTACACTTTATCCTTTGGCAAGCACTATGTGCTGGAAAGATCCTGATATATATAAAATTGGATGTGGGTTTTCATAAAGCATCATTATTGACGTTACCCTTGAGGTAAAAGGTTGGCAGGCAAAACTATAAGCCCATATCTTTCTCTGTGTCTGATTAAAACTTCATACCCATAAGTATTGCGTGAGTGTTAGCAATTGTGAAATACTAAATGATAGTTGACTATGTGGACTTGCTGAAAAGCTCTTATATTGACTCCTTCCGACGTTATGATAAATTGCAATTGCTTCAATGACTAAGATTATAGTTTGCTAGTTTTTCAATGAAGTTTCTATTTCATACTTGACATTGTGAATAGATTGTTACTTTAGCATAAGAAATCATATGACAATATATATATGTTGCTATTCTAAGAGTGATCATGATGCCCTCATGTCCGTATTTTATTTTATCGACACCTCTATCTCTAAACATGTGGACATATTTTTCGATATCGGCTTCTGCTTGAGGACAAGCGAGGTCTAAGCTTGGGGGAGTTGATACGTCCGTTTTGCATCATGCTTTTATATTGATATTTATTGCATTATGGGCTATTATTACACATTATGTCACAATACTTATGCCTTTTCTCTCTTATTTTACAAGGTTTACATGAAGCGGGGAATGCCGGCAGCTGGAATCCTGGGCTGGAAAAGGAGCAAATATTAGAGACCTATTCTGCACAACTCCAAAAGTCCTGAAACTCCACGAAAGTCAGTTTTGGAATATATTAAAAAAATGGGCGAAGGAAGCACCAGAGGGGGCACCACTGTCCACGAGGGTGGAGGGCGCGCCCCCTGCCTCGTGGGCCACCTGGAAGCCCCCCGATGCCCATCTTCTGGTATAAGGTGTCTTTTCCCCTAGAAAAAATCAGAACGACATTTTTGGGACGAAGAGCCGCCGTCTCGAGGAGGTACCTTGGCGGAACCAATCTAGGGCTCCAGCGGAGCTGTTCTGCCGGGTAAACATCCCTCCGGGAGGGGGAAATCGTCACCATCATCATCACCATCGATCCTCTCATCGGGAGGGGGCCAATCTCCATCAACATCTTCACTAGCACCATCTCATGTCAAACCCTAGTTCATCTCTTGTATCCAATCTTTGTCTCAAAACCTCAAATTGGTACCTGTGGGTTGCTAGTAGTGTTGATTACTCCTTGTAGTTGATGCTAGTTGGTTTATTCGGTTGAAGATTATATGTTCATATCCTTTATGCACATTAATACCCCTCTGATTATGAACATGAATATGATTTGTGAGTATTTACATTTGTTCCCGAGGACATGGGAGAAGTCTTGTTATAAGTAGTCATGTGAATTTGGTATTTGTTCGATATTTTGATGAGATGTATGTTGTCTTTCCACTACTGGTGTTATGTGAACGTCGACTACATGACACTTCACCATTGTTTGGGCCTAGGGGAAGGCATTGGGATGTAATAAGTAGATGATGTGTTGCTAGAGTGCCAGAAGCTTAAACCCTAGTTTATGTGTTGCTTCGTAAGGGGCTGATTTTGATCCATATGTTTCATGCTATGGTTAGGTTTACCTTAATTCTTCTTTCATAGTTGCGGATGCTTGCGAGGGGGGATAATCATAAGTAGGATGCTTTTCCAAGGAAGGGCAGTACCCAAGCACCGGTCCACCCACATATCAAATTATCAAAATTACAAACGTGAATCATATGAGCATGATGAAAACTAGCTTGACGATGATTCCCATGTGTCCTCGGGAGCGCTTTCCTTTATATAAGAGTTTGTCCAAGCTTGTCCTTTGCTACAAAAAGGATTGGTCCACCTTGCTGCACCTTGTTTACTTTTGTCACTTGTTACCCGTTACGAATTACCTTATCATAAAACTATCTGTTACCGATAATTTTAGTGCTTGGAGAGATAGCTTACTAAAAACTGCTTGTCATTTCCTTCTTCTCCTTGTTGGGTTCAACACTCTTACTTATCCAAAGGACTACGATAGATCCCCTATACTTGTGGGTCATCAGGCACACAGAGAGGGACAAGATGTTCACCACCCGAGTGGAAGCCGAGTGCATGTTTCTGGACTCGAGTGTTTCAGCAGAGCCATCCGAGCTACAGAGATCCCGCCCAACTTCAGGTTGGCGACGGGTGGGAGCAAGTTCACCTGTGAATCGAAACCCGATACTTGGCTAGAGGATTACTGAGTGGCAGTGCAGATTGGCAGCGGCAATGATGATGTAGCCCTGAAGCACCTCCCCTGATGCTTGAGGGTTCGGCCAGAGCTTGGTTGAATCAGTTGGCCCCTGGAAGTATTTTCAGTTGGGAAGAGGTTGCGCCAGTGTTTATCAAAACGTTCGAGGGCACTTGCAAGCGACCTGCTGGCCTGACTGAGTTGTAGCATTGTATCCAGAAACCGAATGAGACCTTGAGAGATTACATTCAGAGATGGACTACTCTTCATCACACAGTGGAAAATGTGTCGCGGCACCAAGCAGTTTGCGCCGTCGAAGACGGTGTTTAGTATAGAGAGGTTAACCTGAACTTCGGTCGGACAGGAGACATGACCCTAGCCCGAATGATGGAAATAGCTATTCGGTACGCTAACGGCGAAGAGGAAGACCAGCTCCGCAGTGGCAAGAATAAACTAGTCGCCTAGGACACCGGAGGAGGAAATTCCAGTCGGAAGAAGAAGCGCAAGGCCGAAACTGCAGGTCCTGCTGAAGCTACAGTTGTGAAAAGGGAAGTTCAAGGGGAAGCCCAAAGGGTCGTGGGTACCCAAAAAAGTGAAAGATCAAGCCAGAAATGATGCTCTTGATTTGCCATGCCACATACACACCAAAACAGATGCAGAGGGTAACTTAATTCTGCCCAAGCATACCACTCAGCAATGTCGACTCCTGATTCAGAGCTTCCGAGAAGGTCAGCCCAGTGAAAAGGAGAAAGAATCAGATAAGGAGGAGGACAAAGAGGAGGATGAAAGTTATCTCTATGTCAATGCCAGTCTAGTGATTTTTGCTGACATCGAGAGCAAAAGTCGACTCAAAGTTATCAATCAGGAAGTGAAGATGTTTGCTCTAGCAACTACGACATATTTAAAGTGGTCGAAGACTCCCATTACATTCGACCAATCCTATCACCCAGCGCACGTTGCTACCCCCAGGCGGCAAGCGTTGGTGGTCGACCCAGTCATTGGGGGCACCCGACTGACCGAGGTTCTGATGGATGGTGGCAGTGGTTTGAACATTCTGTACGCTAAGACCCTCCGAGGGATGGGCATTCCAACGTCCAAGCTTAGTGGGAGCAACATGGGATTCCATGGAGTCATCCCAGGAAAGAAAGCCGATTCACTCGGTCAGATCACTCTTGATGTGGTTTTCGGTGATTCCAAGAATTACCGTAAGGAAAAGTTGACGTTTGAGGTGGTGGATTTTCACAATGCCTATCATGTCATTCTGGGCAGGACTGCATATGCTCGTTTCATGGCTCGACCATGTTACGTGTACCTCAAGTTGAAGATGCCTGGCCCTAGGGGCATGATCATAGTCACAGGGAATCAGCAAAGGGCGGAAGAGTGCCTCCAGAAGGGCTCGAAGATTGTCGATGAGCAGATGGCAGTAGTAGAAATGAAGAGTATCAGAAAAATGCAGATCTGAGTGATTTGTTGCGAGCTAAGAAGCCTACTACAGAGTCTGAATTTCAGTCGGCTGGTGAAATAAAGCCTGTCCATATTCACCCGACTGACCCCAATGCTGCTCCGACCCACATCTCAATGACACTCGACAGCAAATAGGAAGAAGCGCTCATCCAGTTCCTCCGTGAGAACTGGGACATCTTCGCATGGAAGCCATCTGACATGCCGGGTGTACCCAGGGGACTAGCTGAGCACCGTTTGTGAGTCGACCCAAAAGAAAAACATGTCAAAGAGCATCTCCGTCGGTTTGCCGTGGAGAAAAGGTATTTCTCGTCTCGGTGAAAAGGCACTACCTCTTTACCGACTGATGAAGAAGTGAGAAGTTCGAGTGGACTCCTGAAGCAGAAGCAGCGTTTGTAGAGCTCAAAGCCCTACTTTCCACCCAGTCGGTGCTCACTGCCCCAGTCAGCAAAGAGCCTCTACTACTGTATATCATGGCCACTGGACAAGTTTTCAGCACGGTGCTTACAGTCATGCGGGAAGAAGAAGGCAAAGCTAACAAAGTTCAATGCCTAGTGTACTATATTTCTGAAGTCTTGACTCCTCCAAGCAAAGATATCCGCATTATCAAAAGCTTGTTTATGGAGTTTACTTGACCACGAAGAAAGGTGTGCACTACTGCTCAGACCACTCGGTTTCAGTCGTCAGCGATGCTCTATTATCAGAAATTCTGAACAATACGGACGCAATTGGTCGAGTGGCAAAGTGGGTGATTGAGCTCCTTCCATTGGATATCAAGTTTGAGGTAAAGAAAGCAATCAAGTCCCAAGAAATAGCAGATTTCCTCGTCGAGTGGATTGAACAGTAGCAACCAACTCAGATTCATTCGGAACATTGGATTATGTTCTTTGATGGATCCAAGATGTTGAATGGCTCTGGTGCTGGAGTAGTCCTGGTCTCCTCAAGAGGATACAAGCTCAGCTATGTCCTCCAAATTCACTTTGATTCTTCAAACAATGAAGCTGACTATGGCACTTTTGTATGGGTTGTGTATGGCTATCTTACTCGGCGTCCACCGCCTGACGGTCTACGGCGACTCCGACTTGGTGGTCAATCAAGTGATGAAGGAATGGGATATCAAGAGTCCAGCTATGGCTGGTTATTGCAACGCAGTAAGGAAACTAGAGAAGAAGTTTGAAGGGTTAGAGCTCCACCACATACCCCGAATCAAGAATCAAGCTGCTGATGATCTGGCAAAGTTAGGTTCCACTCGGAAACCTATACCCAGCAATGTGTCCTTGGAGCTTCTCCACACCCCGACAGTCCAAGAAGACCCTTTCACAGAGGAGCCCCCACAACCGATAACCTCAACCGATCCGACTGAGATTGAAGTCCCGGTCGTAGTCGACCTAATCATGGAAGGTTTGGTAATCACCCTCGACTGGACGGTACCATATATTGCGTATCTACTCAGAAAGGAACTCCTAGAGGATGAAGATGAGGTCCGTGAGATCATCCGTCCATCCAGAGCCTTCATGGTGATAGGTGGACAGCTTTACAGAGAAAGAGTTACAGGAGTTGCTCAGCGTTGCATCTCCCCAGAAGAAGGTCGAATGATCCTAAATGAGATCCACTCGGGGACCTGTGGTCACCATGCGTCCTCTCGGACCATCGTGGCCGAAGAATAGCGAGCAGGATTCTACTGGCCATGCGCAAATGAGATGGTGAAAGTGTTGGGGAACGTAGCATAAATTCAAAATTTTCCTACGTGTCACCAAGATCTATCTATGGAGTCATCTAGCAACGAGGGAGGAGTGGATCTACATACCCTTGTAGATCGCGCGCGGAAGCGTTCAAGAGAACGGGGTTGATGGAGTCGTACTCGTCGTGATCCAAATCACCGATGATCCTAGCGCCGAACGGACGGCACCTCCGCGTTCAACACACGTACGGAGCGGAGACGTCTCCCACGCCTTGATCCAGCAAGGAGGAGGGAGAGGTTGATGGAGATCCAACAGCACGACGGCGTGGTGGAAGTAGCGGGATTCCAACAGGGCTTCGCTAAGCGCTGCGGGAGGAGGGAGATGTGTCACGGGAGGGAGAGGGAGGCGCCAGGCCTTAGGTATGGTTGCTCCTCCTTTTCCCCACTATATATAGGGCCAAGGGAGAGGGGGGAGGCGCAGCCCTTGCCCCTTCCTCCAATGAAGGGTGCGGCCAAGGGGGGGAGGAGTCCATCCTCCCCAAGGCACCTCGGAGGTGCCTTCCCCCTTTAGGACTCTCCCCTTTTTTCTCTCTCTTGGCGCATGGGCCTCTTGGGGCTGGTGCCCTTGGCCCATATAGGCCAAGGCACACCCCCTACAGCCCATGTGGCCCCCCGGGGCAGGTGGCCCCACCCGGTGGACCCCCGGGACCCTTCCGGTGGTCCCGGTACAATACCGGTGACCCCGAAACTTGTCCCGATGGCCGAAATAGCACTTCCTATATATAATTCTTTACCTCCGGACCATTCCGGAACTCCTCGTGACGTCCGGGATCTCATCCGGGACTCCGAACAACTTTCGGATTACAGCATACTAATATCTCTATAACCCTAGCGTCACCGAACCTTAAGTGTGTAGACCCTACGGGTTCGGGAAGCATGCAGACATGACCGAGACGTTCTCCGGTCAATAACCAACAGCGGGATCTGGATACCCATGTTGGCTCCCACATGTTCCACGATGATCTCATCGGATGAACCACGATGTCAAGGACTTAATCAATCCCGTATACAATTCCCTTTGTCTAGCGGTATTGCACTTGCCCGAGATTCGATCGTCGGTATCCCTATACCTTGTTCAATCTCGTTACCGGCAAGTCTCTTTACTCGTTCCGTAACACATCATCCCGTGATCAACTCCTTGATCACATTGTGCACATTATGATGATGTCCTACCGAGTGGGCCCAGAGATACCTCTCCGTTTACACGGAGTGACAAATCCCAGTCTCGATTCGTGCCAACCCAACAGACACTTTCAGAGATACCTGTAGTGCACCTTTATAGTCACCCAGTTACGTTGCGACGTTTGGTACACCCAAAGCATTCCTACGGTATCCGGGAGTTGCACAATCTCATGGTCTAAGGAAATGATACTTGACATTAGAAAAGCTTTAGCATACGAACTACACGATCTTTGTGCTAGGCTTAGGATTGGGTCTTCTCCATCACATCATTCTCCTAATGATGTGATCCCGTTATCAATGACATCCAATGTCCATGGTCAGGAAACCGTAACCATCTATTGATCAACGAGCTAGTCAACTAGAGGCTTACTAGGGACATGGTGTTGTCTATGTATCCACACATGTATCTGAGTTTCCTATCAATACAATTATAGCATGGATAATAAATGATTATCATGAACAAGGAAATATAATAATAACTAATTTATTATTGCCTCTAGGGCATATTTCCAACAGTCTCCCACTTGCACTAGAGTCAATAATCTAGTTCACATCGCCATGTGATTAACACTCACAGGTCACATCGCCATGTGACAAACATCCAAAGAGTTTACTAGTGTCACTAAACTAGTTCACATCATCATGTGATTAAGACTCAATGAGTTCTGGGTTTGATCATGTTGCTTGTGAGAGAGGTTTTAGTCAACGGGTCTGAAACTTTCAGATCCGTGTGTGCTTTACAAATCTCTATGTCATCTCCTAGATGTAGCTACCACGTTCTATTTGGAGCTATTCCAAATAACTGTTCTACTTGGAGCTATTCTAAATTGTTGCTCCATTATACGTATCCGACATCTCTACTCAGAGCTATCCGGATAGGTGTTAAGCTTGCATCGACGTAACTCTTTACGTCGAACTCTTTATCACCTCCATAATCGAGAAAATTCCTTAGTCCACTAGTTACTAAGGATAACTTTGACCGCTGTCTTGTGATCCATTCTTGGATCACACTTGTACCCCTTGACTGACTCATGGCAAGGCACACTTCAGGTGCGGTACACAGCATAGCATACTGTAGAGCCTATGTCTTAAGCATAGGGGACGACCTTCGTCCTTTCTCTCTATTCTGCCGTGGTCGAGCTTTAAGTCTTAACTTCATACCTTACAACTCAGGCAAGAACTCCTTCTTTGACTGATCCATCTTGAACACCTTCAAGATCATGTCAAGGTATGTGCTCATTTGAAAGTACTTTTAAGCGTTTTGATCTATCCTTATAGATCTTGATGCTCAATGTTCAAGTAGCTTAATCCAGGCTTTCCATTGAAAACACTTTCCAAATAACCCTATATGCTTTCCAGAAATTCTACGTCATTTCTGATCAACAATATGTCAACATATACTTATCAGAAATTCTATAGTGCTCCCACTCACTTCTTTGGAAATACAAGTTTCTCATAAACTTTGTATAAACCCAAAATCTTTGATCATCATCAAAGCATACATTCCAACTCCGAGATGCTTACTCCAGTCCTTAGAAGGATTGCTGGAGCTTTGCATACTTATTAGCATCTTTCAGGATTGACAAAAACCTTCCGGTTGTATCATATACAACCTTTCCTCAAGAAAATCGTCGAGGAAACAATGTTTTGACATCCTATCTGCAAGATTTCATAAATAATGCAGTAATCGCTAATATAATTCCAACAGACTCTTAGCATCGCTACGAGTGAGAAAGTCTCATCGTAGTCAACTCCTTGAACTTGTCGGAAAACATCTTAACGACAAGTCGAGCTTTCTTAATGGTGACATTTACCATCATTGTCCGTCTTCCTTTTAAACCCATCTGTACTCAACAGCCTTACGACCATCAAGTAGTTCTTCCAAAGTCTACACTTTGTTTTATATATGGATCCTCTCTCGGATTATATGGCCTCGAGCCATTTATCGGAATCCAGGCCCACCATCGCTTCTCCATAGCTCGTAGGTTCATTGTTGTCTAGAAACATGACTTCCAAGACAGGATTACGTACCACTCTGAAGTAGTACGCATCCTTGTCATCCCACGAGGTTTGGTAGTGACTTGATCCAAAGTTTCATGATCACTATCATAAGCTTCCACTTCAATTGGTGTAGGTGCCACAGGAACAACTTCCTGTGCCCTGCCACACACTAGTTGAAGAGACGGTTTAATAACCTTATCAAGTCTCCACCATCCTCCCACTCAATTCTTTCGAGAGAAACTTTTCCTCGAGAAAGGACCCGATTCCAGAAACAATCCCTTATTGCTTTCGGATCTGAGACAGGAGGTATACCCAACTGTTTTGGGTGTCCTATGAAGATGCATTTATCCGCTTTGGGTTCGAGCTTATCAACCTGAAACTTTTTCACATAAGCGTCGCAGCCCCAAACTTTTAAGAAATGACAGCTTAGGTTTCTCTAAACCATAGTTCATACGGTGTCATCTCATCGGAATTACGTGGTGCCCTATTTAAAGTGAATGTGGTTGTCTCTAATGCCTAACCCATAAACTATCGTGGTAATTCGATAAGAGACATCATGGTATGCATCATATCCAAATAGGGTGCAGTTATGATGTTCGGACACACCATCACACTATGGTGTTCCAGGCTGTATTAGTTGTGAAACAATTTCCACAATGTCTTAATTCTGTGCCAAACTCGTAATTCAGATATTCATCTCTATGATCATATCATAGATCTTTTATCCTCTTGTCAGGACGATCTTTCAACTTCACCCTGAAATTACTTGAACCTTTCAATAATTCAGACTCGTGATTCATCAAGTAACTATACTCAACATCTACTCAAATCATCTGTGAAGTAAGAACATAACGATATCCACTACATGCCTCAGCACTCATTGGACTGCACACATCAAAATGTATTACTTCCAACAAGTTGCTTTCTAGTTCCATTTTACTGAAAACGAGGCTTTCAGTCATCTTGCCCATGTGGTATGATTTGCATGTCTCAAGTGATTCAAAATCAAGTGAGTCCAAACGGTCCATTTGCATGGAGTTTCTTCATGCATATACACCAATAGACATGGTTCGCATGTCTCAAACCTTTCAAAAATGAGTGAGCCCAAAGATCCATCAACATGGAGCTTCTTCATGCGTTTTATACCGATATGACTTACGTGGCAGTGCCACAAGTAGGTGGTACTATCATTACTATCTTTTGGCATGAACATTTGTATCACTACGATCGAGATTCAATAAACCATTCATTTTAGGTGCAAGACCATTGAAGGTATTATTCAAATAAACAGAGTAACCGTTATTCTCCTTAAATGAATAACCGTATTGCGATAGACATAATCCAATCATGTCTATGCTCAACGCAAACACCAAACTCGATGGTAGAGGGAGCGTGCGATGATTGATCATATCAACATTGGAAACACTTCCAACACATATCGTCAGCTCACCTTTAGCTAGTCTCCGTTTATTCCGTTGCTTTTATTTCGAGTTACTAACACTTAGCAACCGAACCAGTATCTAATACCCTGGTGCTACTAGGAGTACTAGTAAAGTACACATCAACACAATGTATATCCAATATACTACTATCGACTTTGCCAGCCTTCTCATCTACCAAGTATCTAGGGTAATTCTGCTCCAGTGGCTGTTCCCCTTATTACAGAAGCACTCAGTCTCGGGTTTGGGTTCAACCTTGGGTTTCTTCACTAGAGCAGTAGCTGAATTGCCGTTTCATGAAGTGTCCCTTTTGCCCTTGCCCTCCTTGAAACTAGTGGTTTCACAAACCATCAACAATTGATGCTCCTTCTTGATTTCTACTTTTGTGGTGTCAAACATCGCGAATATCTCAAGGATCATCATATATGTCCCTGATATATTATAGTTCATCATGAAGCTCTAGCAGCTTGGTGGTAATGACTTCGGAGAAACATCACTATCTCATCTGGAAGATCAACTCCCACTCGATTCAAATGATTGTTGTACTCAGACAATCTGAGCACAAGCTCAACAATTGAGCTTTTCTCCTTAGTTTGCAGGCTAAGAAAATCGTCGGAGGTCTTATACCTTTTGACGTGGGCACGAGCCTGAAATCCCAATTTCAGCCCTCAAAACATCTCATATGTTTTGCGACGTTTCAAAACCGTCTTCGGTGCCTCAATTCTAAACCGTTTAACTGAACTATCACGTAGTTATCAAAATGTGTATGTCAGATGTTCGCAACATCCACAGACGACGTTCGAGGTTCAGCACACTGAGCGGTGCATTAAGGACATAAGCCTTCTATGAAGCAATGAGGACAATCCTCAGTTTACGGACCTAGTCCGCATAATTGCTACTATCAACTTTCAACTAAATTTTATCTAGGAACATATCTAAACAGTAGAACAGAAACGTGAGCCACGACATAATTTGCGAAGACCTTTTGACTATGTTCAGGGTAATTAAGTTCATCTTATGAACTCCCACTCAGATAGACATCCCTCTAGTCATCTAAGTGATTACATGATCCGAGTCAACTAGGCCGTGTCCGATCATCACGTGAGACGGACTAGTCATCATCGGTGAACATCTTCATGTTGATCGTATCTACCATACGACTCATGCTCGACCTTTCGGTCTTCTGTGTTCCGAGGCCATGTCTATGCACATGGTAGGCTCGTCAAGTTAACCCTAAGTGTTTTGCATGTGTAAAACTGTCTTACACCCGTTGTATGTGAACGTAAGGATCTATCACACCCGATCATCACGTGGTGCTTCGAAACGACAAACTGTAGCAACGGTGCACAGTTAGGGGAGAACACTTCTTGAAATTTTAATGAGGGATCATCTTATTTACTACCGTCGTTCTAAGCAAATAAGATGTATAAACATGATAAACATCACATGCAATCAAATAATAGTGACATGATATGGCCAATATCATATAGCTCCTTTGATCTCCATCTTGGGGCTCCATGATCATCTATTACAAGAACATGATCAATCTCATACATCACATATATCATTCATCACATCCTTTTGGCCATATCACATCACATAGCATACCCTGCAAAAACAAGTTAGACGTCCTCTAATTGTTGTTTGCATGTTTTACGTGGCTGCTATGGGTTTCTAGCAAGAACGTTTCTTACCTACGCAAAACCACAACGTGATATGCCAATTGCTATTTACCCTTCATAGGGACCCTTTTCATCGAATCCGATCCGACTAAAGTGGGAGAGACAGACACCCGCTAGCCACCTTATGCAACTAGTGCATGTCAGTCGGTGGAACCAGTCTCACGTAAGAGTACGTGTAAGGTCGGTCCGGGCCGCTTCATCCCACGATGCCGCCGAATCAAGATAAGACTAGTAACGGCAAGCATATTGAACAAAATCAACGCCCACAACTACTTTGTGTTCTACTCGTGCATAGAAACTACGCATAGACCTAGCTCATGATGCCACTGTTGGGGAACGTAGCATAAATTCAAAATTTTCCTACGTGTCACCAAGATCTATCTATGGAGTCATCTAGCAACGAGGGAGGAGTGGATCTACATACCCTTGTAGATCGCGCGCGGAAGCGTTCAAGAGAACGGGGTTGATGGAGTCGTACTCGTCGTGATCCAAATCACCGATGATCCTAGCGCCGAACGGACGGCACCTCCGCGTTCAACACACGTACGGAGCGGAGACGTCTCCCACGCCTTGATCCAGCAAGGAGGAGGGAGAGGTTGATGGAGATCCAACAGCACGACGGCGTGGTGGAAGTAGCGGGATTCCAACAGGGCTTCGCTAAGCGCTGCGGGAGGAGGGAGATGTGTCACGGGAGGGAGAGGGAGGCGCCAGGCCTTAGGTATGGTTGCTCCTCCTTTTCCCCACTATATATAGGGCCAAGGGAGAGGGGGGAGGCGCAGCCCTTGCCCCTTCCTCCAAGGAAGGGTGCGGCCAAGGGGGGGAGGAGTCCATCCTCCCCAAGGCACCTCGGAGGTGCCTTCCCCTTTAGGACTCTCCCCTTTTTTCTCTCTCTTGGCGCATGGGCCTCTTGGGGCTGGTGCCCTTGGCCCATATAGGCCAAGGCACACCCCCTACAGCCCATGTGGCCCCCCGGGGCAGGTGGCCCCACCCGGTGGACCCCCGGGACCCTTCCGGTGGTCCCGGTACAATACCGGTGACCCCGAAACTTGTCCTGATGGCCGAAATAGCACTTCCTATATATAATTCTTTACCTCCGGACCATTCTGGAACTCCTCGTGACGTCCGGGATCTCATCCGGGACTCCGAACAACTTTCGGATTACCGCATACTAATATCTCTATAACCCTAGCGTCACCGAACCTTAAGTGTGTAGACCCTACGGGTTCGGGAAGCATGCAGACATGACCGAGACGTTCTCCGGTCAATAACCAACAGCGGGATCTGGATACCCATGTTGGCTCCCACATGTTCCACGATGATCTCATCGGATGAACCACGATGTCAAGGACTTAATCAATCTCGTATACAATTCCCTTTGTCTAGCGGTATTGCACTTGCCCGAGATTCGATCATCGGTATCCCTATACCTTGTTCAATCTCGTTACCGGCAAGTCTCTTTACTCGTTCCGTAACACATCATCCCGTGATCAACTCCTTGATCACATTGTGCACATTATGATGATGTCCTACCGAGTGGGCCCAGAGATACCTCTCCGTTTACACGGAGTGACAAATCCCAGTCTCGATTCGTGCCAACCCAACAGACACTTTCAGAGATACCTGTAGTGCACCTTTATAGTCACCCAGTTACGTTGTGACGTTTGGTACACCCAAAGCATTCCTACGGTATCCGGGAGTTGCACAATCTCATGGTCTAAGGAAATGATACTTGACATTAGAAAAGCTTTAGCATACGAACTACACGATCTTTGTGCTAGGCTTAGGATTGGGTCTTCTCCATCACATCATTCTCCTAATGATGTGATCCCGTTATCAATGACATCCAATGTCCATGGTCAGGAAACCGTAACCATCTATTGATCAACGAGCTAGTCAACTAGAGGCTTACTAGGGACATGGTGTTGTCTATGTATCCACACATGTATCTGAGTTTCCTATCAATACAATTATAGCATGGATAATAAACGATTATCATGAACAAGGAAATATAATAATAACTAATTTATTATTGCCTCTAGGGCATATTTCCAACAGAAAGATATAGTCGACAAGTGCGAAGGCTGCCAGTTCTACTCAAACTCGTCTCACAAGCCTGCGTTTGCTTTGAAGACTATTCCACTCGTATGGCCGTTTGCAGTTTGGGGGTTGGACATCATTGGACCTTTCAAGACCGACAGAAGTGGTTTCACACATTTGCTTGTGGCAGTCGACAAATTCACCAAATGGATTGAAGCTAAGCCTATCAAGAATTTTGATTCAAGCACTGCCATCAGTTTCATCAGAGAGCTGATATTCAGATATGGAGTCCCTCACAGTATTATCACAGATAATGGCTCCAACTTTGATTCTGATGAGTTCAGAGCATTTTGTGCTTCCCAAGGCACTCAGGTTGATTACACACCGGTTGCACACCCGCAGTCGAATGGGCAGGCAGAAAGGGCGAATGGTTTGATCCTTCAAGGGCTGAAACCCCGATTGATGTGCGATCTCAAGCATTCTGCTGGAGCCTGGGTGACTGAATTGCCATCTGTCCTATGGGGACTAAGAACAACTCCCAACCGGTCGACTGACCGAAATCCTTTCCTCATCGTGCATGGTGCTGAAGCTGTGCTTCCGAGTGACTTGCTGCACAACGCCCCCTGAGTGGAACTCTTCTCAGAAGCTGAAGCTGAACAGGCACACCAAGATGCGGTTGATCTATTGGAGGAAGAACGAGAGATCGCTCTGATCCGATCAACCATCTATCAACAAGACATGCGTCGATTCCATGCCTGAAATGTCAGAGGTCGAGCATTCCACGAAGGATACCTTGTGCTTCGAGTGCACCAGAAACGACCTCACAAACTCGCTCCGGCCTGGGAAGGACCATTCATCATCACCAAGGTGCTCCACAATGGAGTGTATCACCTCTACAACGTAGACAAGAAAGAAGACGAGCCACGCTCGTGGAATGCGGAGCTGCTCCACCGTTTTTATACTTAAACACTCGGATCGACGAGTTGTAATCGACGAGCATATCACTCAGTTTGCTTATCAAAAACAAGATTTTCGTGGTATCTTAATGATTGCTATCCCGTAAGCATATGTGTTCAAATCCCCCAGTGGGTGGCTTAGCCACGAATCCGATTCGCCTAAGTTTCAAAAACGCTCCAAGTGAAGAGCAACCCTCTCACTCAGGGGCTTAGCTGCGAATCCAATTCGCCTACGTTTCAAAAACTTGACCATCTTTGATTAACGAGCTAGTCAAGTAGAGGCATACTAGTGACACTATGTTTGTCTATGTATTCACACATGTATTATGTTTCCGGTTAATACAATTCTAGCTTGAATAATAAACATTTATCATGAAATAAGGAAATAAATAATAACTTTATTATTGCCTCTAGGGCATATTTCCTTCAAGAGGATTGTCAATTCCCTTAAATTATTTACTTGCAAGGGTCAAATCTTATATAGGTAGATGGATAAATTGCAAAAGAAAAGAGTAAATAAATTACTGCAAGGTGTTTTTAGTTTTTATAATATGGTTAAAGTAGTTCTGGGCCATAGTTTTTACTAGAGGCTTCTCTCTCAAACACATAACACACAGTGGGTAAACAAGTTAATGTTGGGCAATTGATAGAAAAGCGCATAGTTATGATGTATTCATGGCAATGATCATGTATATAGGCATCACATTCGTGACAAGTAGACCGACTCATGCCTGCATCTACTGCTATTACTCCACCAATCGACCGCTATCCAGCATACATCTATGGTATTAAGTTCATGACAAATAGAGTAACACCTTAAGCATGATGACATGATGTAGACAAAGTAAACCCAATTAATATGAATAAACCCCATCGTTTTACCCTTAATAGCAACAATATAATACTTGCCTCGTTACCCCTTCTGTCACTGGGTGTGGACATAGCAATATTGTACCCATTACAAAGCACCTCTCCCACTAAAGATAAATGAATCTATTTGGCCAAACCAAACTGATAGATCAGAGAGAAATACAAAGTTATAACTACCATGCACAATATTCAGAAAAGACTCAATTACTTTCAATGAATAACCAGTTCATAAACCCACAATTCATCGGATCCCAACAAACACACCGCAAAAGAAGATTACCTCGGATAGAACTCCAAGAAGATCGAGGAGAACATTGTATTGAAGATCAAAGAGAGAGAAGGAACAATCTAGCTACTAGCTATGGACCTCAATGACCAATTCCCCCTCTGACAGAGTACTGGAAAAGGCATCCATATGGGATCGCGGAAGAACATAAACTTGCGGTGGCATAAAAAGTGTTTCGGGTAGCTCTCTGTTGGTTTGGTAATATATGTGAATTTATAGGACTAGAATTAGGTCGAACGGAGCTACATGGGGCCCACAAGCTTAGGGGCGTGCCCTGTGAGCTCGTGGCCCTCACGTAGCTCTTCTGGCCTCCTCCCGAACCTTTTAGCATCCCTTCTGGTCTAGAAAAAATCCCTATAAAGTTTGATCGTGTTTGGACTTCGTTTGGTATTTATTTTCTGAAAAGCCAAGAACAAGCAAAAAACAAGAACTGACACTGGGCACTACGTTAATAGGTTAGTCCCAAAATATGATATAAATAACATAAAAATGCATATAAATCATCCAAGATTGATAATATAATATTATGAAACAATCCAAAATTATTGATACGTTGGAGATGTATCAGGCGGGTTCTCTCGGTGTTGCAGACGTCGGGGGCTCTCGCGCGCGGATCTAGTGCTGGTGTGACCATGCACGAAGGAGCTTCAAAGTGGCGAGGAGGATTGTGGTCGGGGCTCGCGGGAGGATTGTTCGTGGCACGGTGGCTCCTCCTGGAGGAGACAACGCGGGTCAAGGTGGCGGCGGTGCAGCCGGGCTCGGCCAGGAGTCGCTGCTCTTGTAGTGGTCGAGCACGCTCCGGTTTCTGACGCCTACGTCATGGTGCCTTCTCCTCGTTCCATGGTTGCGGTTTAAGGAGGTGACGGCGCGGGCTAGATGGGCCCGATCTGGGTTGCAACACAGGTGTGTACCAGGGTTTGCCTGATGGCTGTGGTGTGCGGTCTCGGTGACCCTTGGTCGGGCTTCTCAGCCATGGGGATGATGTTCATTGGGCTTTATGATCCTGTGTGCGGGTCTTGGATGGACCTCGACATCTCGACTACATTTGCGAAGTGTTGCGGCGGCGGTGGTGTTATCAACTTGGGCGGTGTGGCTCCAATCCGATGGTCGGGGAAGGTGGTGTGCCGCGATACGGAAGAAATTCCTGCCCGTACTCGGTTGATGCTGGTGGTGACGGCGCCGTGGCTGTCGTTCCCCTCCTTGGAGGCGTCGCCAAGGTGTGTCGGCATATCCCTCCCTCGCTTCACGGATTGGTTGCGGTCTACGGGCAAAAGCCTAGGTTCGGAGTTGAACCGGCACGATGGCGGCATTCTTAATGTCGCTACTCTGTTGGGAGCATCACGCTTGATGACACGGTCTTGAGGTTCCATGTTGCACTATTTTCGGTGCTCGTCGTTGTCCAAGGTGATTTTCAGTGGCGCAATGTATGTCATCGCCGGTGAGTCCAAGACGGTGGCTTTAGTGGGCCTACCAGGTTCCGCCATCTACTTGCACCTCCTTTGTGGCATCAAGGGTGGATGGTGCGCCGACAAGGGAAGTCCAAACAGAGTCGGTGTTGTCTTCAGAGGTAACCGGCTTTGATCGAGACGCGGCAATGTTGCTCAGCTTTGGACAAGCTCTTTTTCTTTGTAGTTGTGGTTGTTGGAGGTGGTGGTGTCTTTCCTTCGGAGCTGCTATTGTCTACGCTCGTTGTTCGCAACAAGTTGTTGTTTTCCTGTACTTAAAAATTATGCCTTCTATAAAAATATGGTACACATTCACGTCCTCTCAAAAAGAATCCTTGTTTCGTGCAGCATAATAATTTGTCGAAGCTAATAGGTTCTGCCATCAATAAACTAAGCTCGCACATGATCTTTTAGTGGCGCACCACTTTGAAATCATGTCACAGATATTATTTTTTTCAAAATACTTGTGACGTGGGCCACTGGGCTAATTTCACATGCCATTAATATTTTCTTAGTGGTGACGATGCCTTCAAAAGGCTGCACGGTCAGTATATGAGACCTAGCAGTCTGACGAGCAGCAAGTTAATGGTGGCGAGAAAGATTAAAAAAAAGAGGAGAGGAAGGAAGGAGCGAGGGCGGCCGGCATGAGCATGGCACCCTAGGGCCTCTTTGATGCACATGATATTTAAAATGCAATAATATCAAAAACAAAACAATGGAGTGACATGCCATCTTGAGCACTACAAGATTGCATGTATTGATTGTGCGAGGGAGAAACAAAGGATTCTTCATGCGAGGCTGAAGTGGATGAAAATTTCCCTATGAAATATTGTTAATTTAATCTAAGGAAATATTTCTACAAAGTACATCCTATGAATCAAAAAATAGATATCAGAAAAAATGTCAAGGATTAGAATCCTCCAAATTTTCTTTAGAAATCTTTGAATCGAAAGGCCCAAGGGCTACGATATGGCACTCAGGCCTCCCTCCAAGTTTAGGATGTGTTTATGTTTTTGTAATTTAACTTTGACCAAGAATTTTGTCCACTAAAATGCATTTGAACTCCAATGAATGTGAATCCATCAACATAATATTGTATACCATGAACCACGTATGTTGAATCTAGGTCTTGGCCAAAATTAAATGTTAAAAATTACTCACTCCATAAAGAAATATAAGAGCGTTTAGATCACTATAGTGATCTTTACAGAGGGAGTATGTGCTTACTAAGCTAGGACAGAGAGGGTAAATCAGGAAAAAACAACTATTAGGATATGAAAAAAACATTCCAATATATTTATTACACACAAAAAGGAAGGTTTAGAGTTTCTATTTATAATAAAAACAATATCTACACCTAAAAGTAATGGAAGTATTGCCCTCGGCGTGATAATAATGTGTGTTCGCCGCCTCCATTGCCCACCACGCGTCCTCAGCACAAAGGCAAGTGCAGGCAGCTGTTTCAACAACAACGGTGTGGTTGCAAATCTTGACGGTGAACGACTATTGTGATGCGATGCGGTTTTGTTTTGTAGAAATAATGCTACAACAAGTAGTATCTTACAAAAGAAATCTGCAACAAGACGGTTGTAACAATGCATGTGTTGCAGTGGTGGACGGTAACATTCGGCCACTCGATGGGTCAAATCTAATGGCTCGCGACGGCTGATGTTTTGAAAAGATCGACCCGCGGACAGGTAGCACGCCCTTAAAACTGGATCCGGCTTGCCTGCTCCTTTTTCGTGCTCCCATCCGTGCTCCCACCTCATTCAACGGCTGTCTTTTTTTTTTCTTTCTAATCTAATCATCTCTCCTCCTGATTTTAAGGGGTGGGACCGGACCTTATTTTGTTCCAATCAAATCAAGCCACGTATGCGGGAGTACGGATGGACACACGGGAGGGGAGCAGGCAAGTCTCGTCCCTTAAAACTAACTAACAATGATGGATTCTATGAGGAAAAAGAGAGTAGACATTAGTGGATCGTGACCTAGTTTTGCGGTAGCCATCCACCCATACAGATAAACGTACATCCAACTCGCTGCTGCTTCCCTCGGCAAGAAGTTAAACGCCGGTACTACAAGGACGCGTCGATCTGCTTGTCCCGCACACACATGCACACGTTGACATATGTGCGCCTGAGGTTCCGCCCCATCACGGTCCACTAGCGCCGAATCTATCGCGATTACACACACTAGCAGCAGCCGGATATCTGTGTTTGACAGGCATCACTCGACGGTGCACGATCCCGTCGGGCGCACTAGCTTCCACACGTTCCATATCCGGCCCACTGGATGAGGATACGATCCTCCAAATCCACTTCCGGGGCACGGGAATCCTACTCTACTCCGCTGGGTTTCAATTTATTTTCATTTTTATCACGGCCCTCTTTCTTGCTGGTCACGAGATCGGCCGAGGCAGACTACTACGGTTGCAGACGCACGCAGAGACCGTCGTGCTCAAGCCTGCAGGGCGTATTTTGAACTTCAAAGCGGAAACACCAGGCCAATTTACTTCCCTTGTCGCGTTTCAGTTCCTCTCCCTGCCATTTCTGTAACAGAGTGGCAGACGGGCAGTTGGGCGCCAGCAAAGAAGGGAAACTGCACAACTTTCGACGCCACATTTCACATCACATCTCGACAAAACTCTTTTTTTAGGAAAAAACATTGTACTGGTACTCCAGGTTAATAAAAGTTTTTCTTCTTAATAATAAAAACAATTCGCAAGTAACCAGACTCGGCTAACCTTTACCGCAGCGACCATGTACAGAGAAGGGTGCGGGAAAAAAAAAGAAAAAAGAACTGGCCAGAAAAATAAAAGAAACGGGTGCTAGGACACGGCGACGGTTACAGGGCCGGAGCGGCCACGGCGGCGTCGCCTGCGCCTGCGACGGCATTGGGGTTGGGGTTAGCGTTGGCGCCGTCGAGCCACCGGTCCATGGGCGTGCACTCGGCCTTGTGCGCCATCTTCCAGTGCAGCGCCTGGCATGCGCGCGAGCAGTAGTTCACCACGCCGCATACGGAGCACCGCCGGAACTCGTGCCGCCGCGTCTCCGGCCGACCGCACAGCGCGTGCGAGCACAGCCGCAGCCCCCCGCCCTCCTCCGCTGCCGCCGGCGCTGGGCTGCTCTCGGCGCCCAGCGGCCGCGACGCGAACCACTCGACGAGGAACCGGTTGGCGGCATGCGCCTCGCCGGCCGCGGCGGCCGCGGCGCGGCACCCGAAGTCGCTGAGCAGGCACGAGTGTCTCCTGGAGGCCTTGCCGCTGCCGGCTGCCGCGCGGAGCAGCGAGGCCGACGTGGTGACCGCGGCGGCGAGCTCCCGCGCGTTCGCCTGGATGAGGAGGCGGCGCCCGTCGAGCAAGGAGCGGCGCACGCCGTAGCCGTCCTGAAGGCAGTGGCCGAGCTCGCGGAGGGCGTCGACGTGGCCGAGCGACGCCGCGCGCGCGCACAGCGCAGCGCCCGCTCGGAGGTCGCGGTCGTCCTTGCTGCCACCGCTGCCGTTGAACTGGATGACGGCCAGCGAGTAGAGCGCCTCCCGGTGGCCACCGACTGCCGCCGCCGCCATGAGCGCCGCTCCCGACCCCCGGCTCCCCAGGCAGTAGAACCGGATCTAAACAATGGAAACATGGGTCAGTTACGAAACGATCGCCAAGCACAAAAGGAAAGAACGGGAACACGGTTGCCCATGGTTGTTACCATGCCAAGAAGGTAGCATGCGTCGAGGTTCCCGGCGTCCGCGCAGCGCTGCAGGAAGCGGTGGGCGGAGTCGGACCAGCTTTTGGCCCGGACGGCGAGGCACCGCGGCGACACCTTGGCAAGGACAACCTTGTTCTGGCCCAACTCCCTGAATCTCTTGCACCTGCGAGCACATCCCAACAACTCCCCGTAAGAACTCCATCTCCATCCCAGCGACGATTCGCATTCATATAAGAAGGCGGAGTAAAGAGGCACGTACGTCATGATGGCGCCGGCGAGGTCGGCCGGCGAGCGGGCGGACGCGGCCACATCAGCAAGTATGGACACCAGCAGATCATCCGGCAGGTCCTCAAACAAGTCTCCGACGGCAGCGCCAGCGCACCCCGCCGTCTCCATGGCCGTCCTCCGCCTCTTCCGGCGGTGCATCTCCGGCGCCTCGGCCGCCGGGTCATGGCAGGAGTAGCAGGCGCCACGCCTCGTCTTCATGCCGCCTGCCTCCTCTCCTCTCCTCACACGATGCGGCGTCTGTGTCACGTTGCTGCGGGCGGCGAGCTGTTGCAAGTCTTGGACGGTTGCGGGAGAGAAAGAGGGAGATGGTGTGTCCGTAATGGCGAGAATGGGAGAGGATGGGAGTGATATATAGTCCTAGGAGCAGGAGCAGGAGGGGGTGCGTGGCTGGCTGGCTGGCTGGCTACACAAGGAAAGGAAGGAGGATGTGCCCTCCCCTACGTTCCGTTCCGTTGCAACGGGGTGGTCAACAGGGACGCTGACCGGAAGGAGAGGAGAGGAGAGGAGGGAAGGGGGTTGCTTGGGGGGGAGCACGCTTGGATGCAAAGCCTCTTCTCCCTTTCTTGATCCTCCCACCCGTCCTTTGTTCTCTCCCTCTCTCTCTCCTCAGCTTTTTCTTGATTTCTCCTCCTCCCAAATTTTGGTTTCTGGTGTTTTTGTTAAGGGTGGTGAGGTGGTGGGGCTGGCCTCCTGGCCGTTCATCATTGTGGTTAGTGTGTGCATCTTTGGTTTGGCAGCCTTTGCTTTGCATGCCTTTGCTTGGCTTGGGTTGTTTGCTTCATTTGTTGCTGCCTTTGTTTCTCACTCACTCGGGGCTGGGGAGGAGGGGCCAGGGGCATGTTTCTTTTTTCCTCCCATTCTCATGGGGGATGTAGTACAGTACATAGGGTTGGTTGGTGACATGACATGGCAGATATATCTTTCTTTCTTGCTGGATTATACATGGTTTTGGCGTCTCAAATGGCAGCATGTTATGCCTTGTGAACTGGGGTTGGCAGGCACAACCACATTTTCGCTTGACATATATCTTGCATTGGCATTGCTACCAATTCAAGTTTCCTTTTGCCTAGCTAGCTAGCTAGCTAATTTTGGTCTTGTCTCTATAAAGCCTATCAGCGATGGTTTTGGTCTCAAGGGAGCGGGGTTGCTTCCTCTTGCTTGCATTGAAAATGAAAATGGTGGACGGATTTAACCACGGTGCTTGCTTGCTATCTCTATGCCACATTGCTTTCAGGGGATCTCTTTTCTTTTCTTGGAGATACTATTTCACATGTTTGCAACCATTGTCTATTAATTGAGGTTCAATGCTCTGTCTCTTTTGGTGTGGATTGAATGTCTACATTAATTGTGTGATTTTGGCTAGTACGGAAAAGGTAACATTTTATGGTGAGATTGCAGAATCATGGATGGATGGAGTGTGCACCGGGCCTGCCTTATTGGTATACCTCATTTAGAATCGTAAATTTAAAACCAAATGTTGATTAACTTCCCCTTCCCAAAGTCATTACTATTTGCCAGACTTTTGGATAGCAATCTCGTCTTGCTTGCGCAAAGTGTATCAACCAATTATATATTGTGTTAAGCAACAACTTTTCCATGTCTGCGCTAGCTGTTTCCTTGCAGCGTACACGGCCCGGGGGAACTTGCTTTCATATGGCTAGAGAAGAGAAGCTAGATCCTGACCCTAACCTCAATCAAAGGGCGATAAAAACGTGGTCAAGGCTAATTAACCACCAGATACAGATATTATTGTTGTCGACGAGTTGCCTTTTTTACATCGGCCGGGGTTAACCCAGCCTTGCAAGAAAAGGAAAGGAAAGGAAGGACATGGGAAGGAGACAAAAGGTAAACCAACTCGTGGTCGTGGATTGGGAGATGGCGCTGGAAAAACTAGCGGCCAAGTGAGGAGTTGGCGGTTACGTTTGCGAGGTTCTAATCACAGCACGGCATTTGGGACACGGCTAAACGGATCGGTAAAAACGGCACTAACTAATAATTAACCGCCTTGGACCAGAGATTAACGGCCCAAATCGTCCTCGCCCATGCAAAGCTTTCTTTGTAGCCTCAGCCTTGCTTGCCGCTCCATCTGTATATCTTTTCTCTCCTAGCTGTAGCTCTTCCGTGATATTTTGCCGGCCTTGCGTGGCGTCCTCAGGTTTTACGCCTCCCAGTTTTACTCTCCTTGTCTCGAATGGATTTAGACGACCGTGCTTTTAGCTGCTAGCTAGCTATAGTAGTATGCTTCCAGAACGGACACATGATCACGCCAACTTGTCATCATTTTGTTCGCACCACACGTTCGATTGGTCAGTCCACATGTGTAAGTACGGCTGAATGCTTTTTCATTGCCGAGTTTATCGGTAATTCATGGAGCTAAAGAAAGTATATTGTGTCTTTGGCTGCTATGTGTACCTGCAGAATGTATATACGATGACATGGTTACGAGTGAACAGTAAAATCAGAAGAAGAAAAATTAATTTGATTTTTTTCAGCAAATGTTTTCATTGCTTGCAAAGTTTCATCATGACATGACATGACATTCGTTGTAAGACATGAAAAAGTAAACAAAAATGGATGCTCCAAAATGCTTTTGAAAATAACACTTTTGAAACATTGATTTATTTTTACCATATTTTGCACGAATGTCGTCTGATGTTGAAACTTTGCAAGCAGTCAAAACATTTGTCTATGTTTGTTACTAAAAAATATTCATTTTTTTCATTTTACTGTTAACCCGAGTTCAGGTGAGCTCGAGCTTAGTTTAACCGCGTCTGAGTCTAGGCCTGATATATGATCACGGGAGAAGGTAATACTAAACCTTTGTTAAACCGAATGGGATTCAATTAGGTGAGGTAATTTACCGGGTGTGTTATCCTTTAGGTTAAAAAAAATGGATGCAGAAATGAGGAGAAACATCTTTTTTTTCTTTACAAAATGTAAGGTCGTCTATTGGATCCCTACCCGCCCAAGCAAGCAAGCTCTACGGTTTCAGTATTTGTGTACACGTTACATACCGTGCATTTGGTATAGCCTGGATCAAACGTAGAAATGCAACAGTTCTCATCACACACGGAACCAGCCGAGCTTGTGAGTTTCACAAGATAAGCACCGTATTAATGGCAACAATTTATAGTGTTGGCGGAGGGGGCATCAACGCCACGGCTGTCTCGTGCCTACTTTGCTTCAATGCCGCGGAACGCAAAGAGTGGCCTAAACAATGATTAAGCAGCCGTCACGACTAATTATCAGGGTCCACTGTGTTGAGATGTACTGTTAGCACTAGTGCTTTGCACCACGCGACAAAAAACCAAAAGGCGCCAGCTGAGCTTGTTGTTTATTTCATGAAAATAAAGGTGCCGTAACACTAATCATTTGGAAATAATAATACTGTACTTCAGATGAAGCATCACTCGTGAGAACTCATTAGCTAATTAAAACCACTGGCCATCAACCAAAAATGAAATATTTTCTGACACAGAAAAAGGCATAAAAAACTTAATTTACAAGACGCAAACAAAAAAGATGCCATGGTAGCCTACCAAACAAAATACCCATGGCAAAAGGCCATAGTAAATCTTAAAAAGAATCCTCTCCAAGAAAAAATCTTAAAAAAACTGTGGCCGAAAATGCAGACAAAAAAAGATCATACATCGCAAATTTGAACATTAGTTAGAAAACACGCACAAGGAATTTGCCAGGCTTCATATTTTATTTTGAGAAACACATAGAAATCGTACACGGGAAGTTGCCATGATATTTTTTACCATGCTCTTAATAACAAAACTGTCATGTGCGAAAGTAGAATAATTTTTCAAAAATTGGCATGAAAATAATTGATAAAAATTCCCAAATCTTGTCATGGTAGCATTACAGAAAAGATCTAAAATGCCATGTTTGGAAGACAAAATGTTATGAATTTGTCAGGGGATCATGGGAATTTTTTCCTAAAATTTGCCATGTGTGCAAAACAAGCTTGACATGTGAAACATTAAAAAATGTTTAGAATTTGTCATGTGACTAGTTCAAAAATTCATAAATCTGCCATGTACATTTTTTGTTAAAAATTATCATGTAACTAAAACAAAAAATTGCATACTTTTGCCACCTAGTAAAAGGAAAAAATTGAAAGGAACAGCTTGGATTTGATCCCATGCTTTCTAGGTGGAGGTTTTACACCCTAGCCATTCCTATGGGCAGCTCTATTTAGTTAGGATAGCGTTCGCGCAGCTTTTGTGTTTACCGAACGAGTTTTTGAATATGACATGGCAAGGCTGCTTGCGTTAAGATCCGTACAGGTGATCTGATGGCAGGCAGAGAGTTTGCTTGAACTTGCTACAAATCTGATGTTCGCGCAACATCGTTTCCGAACAGAAAATAATAGTCTTTTAAACATGAGATGTTACGTTTATTTTATTTTATCATGATGAGCTAGGTTAACTTATGCATTAAATGGGAGTTTTTTCCACAAGATTTACAACTATTTTTTATTTGGATTTACAGCTATTGTCGAATATAAGGAAAAGGCTATCATGTTGACGATTGATCAACCTTGTCACTTGTCAGGATCAGCCAAAGTAGTGGGTCTTGCCATATAACTTAAATATTAATAATATATGCCAAGAGGATAAACATCGCGTTGCACTGTTTCTTTTAAGCATACTTTACAGATAGACAGATAACAAATTGTTTTGACTTGGGGTTATCACTTGAGCCATCAGACCAATCCATATCCGATCGATCCTACTGTTGAAGAGTAGTAGTAGGCTTCTTTGCTTCAAGATGGGACAAGAAGCAGTGTTTGTACACATATATACGTACATCTTCATCCGTCCCCTAGCTAGCAAGCTAACACATGCAGTTATCTTCTTTTAATAAAGTTCCAAGCCGTGGAGTACATTGTTGGCTGCTTCGTTAGCCGGCCAGGCCGGGATAGCTTCTGCATCACTAGCTTAGCTAGCTGAGTCAAGGGGCAAGCACGCATGCATGCATCTTGTGCCAAATGGCCATTATTCTGTTCCGCATTAGAATAACAATCTTGCGGAGATCATGTTCCTTGTCTAAATATATACCCTCCCTCCAACTTTGCTTAGCTTTAGGTGTAGAGCCGGCCTCCTCTTGAATAGTAACATGCAGATCAGGTAGCTTGTCCATACCTGAAAGATCTCACTTGCACAACACTTGTGGTGGCAGCTGACATCCACATTACAAGCCAGATCCCACTGATTATACTATCATTCCATCTGAAGAACATTCTAACAGTGATATTCTATGTACGAGCCGCCCAATTGACCCTAGCTAGCTAGGGTTGAGGAATTTGTAACTAGGAATATTAGGGGAATATATGGTTAAGCAAGGAGTTGCAAATTCCTGTGCAGAACAGCTGTTTATACCACTGATGCTAACAGGTGATTATGGCCCTTGCTTTTGAAAAGAAAGAAAAGGCAGGCTCCCAAAATAACCAGGGAACTTGAAGCCTACTTTGAATCTTGTCAAATCAATAATAATATTATCATCCAAGACCACTGGTTATAAGCGTGCGATACAAAACACAATAAAGGCACGCATATTATGTGGCAGCACACGGGCGACCAGTCTGGCAAGTCGACGGCGAAACGTAGGCGCGCTAATTGTGCAAGCAACTAGCTGGCGCCGTACATGGCGCTTTTAAACAGGGTTCCGGTTACAAATAACGCCAAAGAAACCAGCAGGGCTGGGAATATATATAGAATAGAAAAGCAAATTGACGACACCTTGCTAAATTTCTACTCGGCCGACGCATGCATTGAATTATGATGCTTACAATCCATCACCTAATAATGTTACCAAGCGGTCATGGTATGCCCCGTCTACCACACGCAGTTAGCTTGCTGCGGCGGAGTTCAGATAAAACATCATTTCAGCTGTCATTCTGAGGCTCAAATGGAAAACTTGGCTCACATTCTGCTATCAATAATCCTAGAGATACGGATAACTACAGACATCTTACAGAACCCTTCACACCGATTAACCTCCCCTGAATTTCATGGGGTGGGCCCCTCCTCCGCTTTAATCTTCAACTAAAAGATACCAGCTAAGAATCGTAGGATACGTATAAATAAGTCTGTGTGTCTGGCATTACTCTTCTTCTATTTATTCAATCAAAATCGAAGTCTTCCTGTGGTGGATGATCTGCGGGCGGCTCTTAGGCTGGTCATAACTAGAAGTATCATATACCGAAATTGTTACTCTAATCTCGAGCATAAATGCGGGTGCATGAATAATAAATTCCAAAAAAAAAACGTAAAGAAAATAAAATTTTGATTTTTTTGGATGAACATCAACAAGTTTTCTAACGTCGTGCCAAATTTCGCCACGAAAAGACATCTGTAGATGTGTGAGCCAAAAAAAGGAAAATGAATGTGTCTGATTGAGCATCGATTTTTTTGTACATGCATCCATGAATGTTAGTTCAATGAGATATTTTGCAGGATGTTAGAAAATTTGTTGATGTTCATCCACAAAAAAAAATCATATTTTTCCAATTTTACTTACTACTTCTTTTAGAATTTACTGTTCATGCGTGTGTATTTGAGCCTGGGAGCAGACTATCCATGTATCGTAGTGGATAGTATGATAGCTTAGTGCCATAGTGTCCTTATTGCCTTTAATGACACATACTAGTACATTATTTAATATGATACAGTATCATAATTCTCAATCTTCTCTTTTTTTATTTAATTGTGTGCCACCTTAGCAAAAATGCCAAATTGACATGCATGATACTATCTATGATACTCCTATTATGACCCGTCTTAGACTACCTCTAGTAGATTTCTGCAAACAGAGGCTTTGGCTCACTAGTTAGGCATGCGGTTATGCAGCTTAACCACCTGGGTTCAATTCCTAAAATTGGCAGGTGATACACAATGCTTTCTCCATCTATGAGGATCAAGCTTGATATGTGATGCCACCACTCAACAAGATAAAATCTTGGTACTCATAAAAGAAAATCTTTGAGGACCAGGGTTGATGTGTGGTGGCACTACACTTCAAGATAAAATCTTGGTACTCATACTAAAAAGGTTGTGTGCATCCCTAGTTGGTGCGGAAGTCAGGAAGTAAAATTCTCTCCGCAGTTTTAGGAATACTTATGAATGTCATTTATAGGATGGAGAAAGAAACCTCCTGATCCGTTAAGTACATGGGAGAGATGTGATGGCAGATGCAGCGGCGAGGGGGGGGGGGGGTCGCGCGCGTGTGTGTGTGGGGGGGGGGGGGGGTTGCCCGGCGGCGATGCACATTGAGTTCGCTGGTACCATCGTCACCCCTACCCCAGGCATCACTGTCTCCATTGCCAAATCCACAGCAACCACAACGATGGCTTTCAGATCCGCGTTGTCGTTGAGATGGGCTATCACGGAGGTCCTCAAGGTTGGCAGTTGCTCCAACCCTAGTGCCGGGAGAGGAGGGGCGGCCACTGCTTCCTTCCCGTGGAGGCTCTGCTCGGGCTTCTACGCCGCGCGACATTGGCCTGGCCCTCTTCTCTTCTGCGCGAGGAGAGAGTTGGTTGTGGCTCGGCTGCTCTGTGCTCCTCCGACCCTGGTGCCTACATCACTCTTCTTATAATTCCCTTTTTTAGGTTCGTATGAACACCTCCCATACTCTATCTAGTACAAGTGTTAGTGGATGTTTTTGTAAGAAGCCGGTGGTCTAGTTGCTCCTACTCGTTGGAACATTGTGGTGTGTTTGGTTTTAGATTTTTTATAGATAGTTTGCCGAAGCTTAGACATGGCCATTTTCAGATTAGGTGTAGCGGTAGTTTATGCAGAAGCCTAGACATGGCAAATTCAAATTAGGAGTGTCTCTCAATTGCCATTCAAACATGAATAAAGATAACTTGTTTAGGTGTACATGGTTGGCAATTTTTTTAACATTGTGGTAGATGAATGACAATTCACATTAGAAATTCAGATTAGATGTGTAGCTAGTTTCTTAGAAAAAAATTATCTAGATCTTGGAAAATTTTCTCTTGTGTGATTTTTATGTTATGACAATTAAGGTTACTTTCCTTCATTTTTTTATAACAACAATGTTTTGTCCACGAAAAAATTGCCAATATATATTTTTTCCATGCACAACAATATTTGTCCCCTTGCCAATTTTGTTGTTGGCAATTTTGAGTTACCTTTGCCATGCACCACAATGTTTGTCCCTTGTATATAATGCCATTTACAAAACTACTCTTAGAATTCCCCCATCCAGAATTGTCAGGTCAAATAAGTCATTGTAGTTTCTGTAAATTTGCCATCTTTTTTTCAAAAAAAGCAAAATTCCTAAATTTCTTGCCGTGTTCACATGAAGCTAGCATGAGACTTTTATTCATTAGACCATGCCATTTTTATCAATTATATAATGGTAGGTTTGGTGTGGGTAGCATGCCATTTTTATTATTTTAGACTATGCCTTTTTAATTTAAACGATGGTATTTTCATTAATTAGACCATGGTAGTTTTAGTGTAGGTAGCATCACAATTTTATTATTCAGAGGACCATGGCATTTTTATTATTTAAGAGATGGCAATTTTCTAATTTGTAGACCATGGCATTTTTTGTTATTTAGACCAAGGCAATTTGTCCAAAAAAATTCCATGATCTTTACAAATTAATTCCTTTTTTTATGATTTTCCGCAAATTTTTAATGTAGCAATTTTTTTCCAAATTTTATACTAGCTAAATGTAAATGATATGGCAACTATGAACCATGTCTATAGTTTCATTACCCTATAAGCATGAAAAACTATCCTTTTCTGTTTGTACCAACTTCATTGTGTTAAGCTATGGTAACTATTAGTTTTGGAAAATTTAGGAAAAGTTTGTATTGCTCATATGGCAATTTTAAACTCGAACATCGAATGATGCATTTTTTCAGACATGTTACCATGATTTTTTGTCACGACAAATAAGTTCTATTTTATTTTAGGTTCTGTGGCAATTTTAATTTTTAGAGCAGGACAACTTTATTTCTTAGAGCATGGAAAATTTATTATTTAGCCCATGGTAGTTTTATTGTAGGTAGCATGGAAACAAAGTTTTCCCCGAAGTTTCCATGAAGCATAGAATGAAATTTTGAAATTTTTGCCATGTTTCCATGATTTCCTACAAAACATGGCATTTGTTTGTTTTTGGAAAAAAATTACTAGTCACATGGCCACTTTTGGGTTTGCAAACTATTTTTGTTTTTCACACGATGCCAACTTTACATTTTAAAAATGCATACAGACAATATAGAAAACATAATAACATGGCAATTCTTAGAGAGAGAAATCAAGTAGAAAGCAAGGCCAAATATTTTTTAGAGCATTCAACTTCATTGCCTTTATTAATTAGAGCATGGCAAATTTATTAATTAGATGATGGTGGTTTTATTGTATTTGGCATGGCAACTTTAACTTAGGACATGGAATTTTTTATTAGTTCAGACCATGGCAATTTCTTTTGTTTTACAACTAACTTGCCTTTTCTTTTCTTTTTCTACCATGGAAAATTTATTTAACATGCCATGGTAAATTCTTTATTATGAAAAACGTTTGGACTGGTCACATAGTAATTCTTAGGGGAAATGTGTGTCCCATACAACATGGCAATTTATAAGTTTTGTTTTCATACATCATATAAAAAATTAGAGAATTGTATTAGTTGCATGGAAGATTATGAAATGTTTGTTCTTTACAACATGGATTTTACCTTTCATTTGCAGTTTTATTTTGTGTAGATCGTGACAGTTTTTATCTTTTATGCATCATGGCAACTTTATTTTGTATGGCAACTTTCAGGCTTGCACATAGTTTTAATGCTTTTTATATGCAACTCTCATGGTAATGGCGATTTCTATGTGTTTATGCGGTTTTGTGTGTTTTTTAAATAAATTTACATGGTGTTTTATGAGTTTTTCTCCCTAGCGTCCACATTGTTGTCCTCTATTTTTTTTAGGTTTTTTAGATTTGATAGTGTCGATAGGAACGTGCAGGCTTCAGTTTGGCCTGTTTTTATGGCTCGTTACTTTTGCTCGTTCCATAAGCACGCTCACGTTTTGTTTTGGGCTCGTTGGTATGGTGTGGTGGGTTTTAGTGAGGGTTTGCGCTGGAAGGGTTTTATTAGGGAACGAATTCATTCACACGATCCTACTTGCCCTGGGGAACGACTCGTTTGCCAAGACCACCTCCCCTTGCTGGCATTCCCTAGATATTCATCCCAAGACCACCTCCCCTTGCTGATGTTCCCAAGATATTCACGTCCTAAACTTAATGTCATACAAAATAAAACCGTAGAAAGATCTAAATGACGACCTCATAATGTACTCTCTCAGTAAAGTAATATAACAGACCTCTTTTGCTCTAGAGCATATATATAATAAAATACTAATAAAGGGAATATGTATTCTTGGTTCGTCATGCTATTTTGTAGAAACCCTTTGATGTTTCTCGTAATCAACCCGCAGTCCAAAGTTAAGTCAGATTTTTCCACATTTACAGAAAACCCTATGATGTTATTGGTAATCGACTCGCAAGCCAGTTTTAAGTCAGATTTTTTATTTTACGGGAAACCCCCTGATATTTAGGTTAATCAACTCGTAGTACATATTAAATGCTTTTAAATCATAACTATACATTTAATATGTTATATATAGAATTTGATTAAAGAAGGTGTAAAATTTGAATATGATATTGTTTTACCTGTTAACCATTTAAACATGCTATTTAGGGTGCAAGCCTAATCATTAGCGGATGATCCGTCTTTATTTTATATTGGTGCCGATCTAAATTAGAAATGAACACCTCGGCAAAACCAAGATTGGTGACGAAAGTGTTGGAAATATGCCCTAGAGGCAATAATAAAATGGTTATTATTATATTTCCTTATTCATGATAATTGTCTATTGTTCATGCTATAATTGTGTTATCCGGAAATCATAATACATGTGTGAATACATAGACGACAACATGTCCCTAGTGAGCCTCTAGTTGACTAGCTCGTTGATCAATAGATGGTTACGGTTTCCTGACCATGGACATTGGATGTCATTGATAACGGGATCACATCATTAGAAGAATGACGTGATGGACAAGACCCAATCCTAAGCATAGGCAAGATCGTGTAGTTCATCTGCTAAAGCTTTTCTAATGTCAAGTATCCTTTCCTTAGACCATGAGATTGTGCAACTCCCGGATACTGTAGGAATACTCTGGGTGTGCCAAACGTCACAACGTAACTGGGTGACTATAAAGGTGCACTATGGGTATCTCTGAAAGTGTCTGTTGGGTTGGCATGAATCGAGACTGGGATTTGTCACTCCGTATGACGGAGAGGTATCTCTGGGCCCACTTGGTAAGACATCATCGTAATGAGCTCAATGTGACTAAGGGTTGGTCACGGGATGATGTGTTACAAAACGAGTAAAGTGACTTGCCGGTAACGAGATTGAACGAGGTATTGGGATACCGACGATCGAATCTCGGGCAAGTAACGTACCGATTGACAAAGGGAATTGTATACGGGATTGCTTGAATCCTCGACATCATGGTTCATCCGATGAGATCATCGTGGAACATGTGGGAGCCAACATGGGTATCCAAATCCCGCTGTTGGTTATTGGTCGGAGAGTTGTCTCGGTCATGTCTGCATGGTTCCCGAACCCGTAGGGTCTACACACTTAAGGTTCGATGACGCTAGGGTTATTAGGAAGACTTGTATGTGATTGCCGAATGTTGTTCGGAGTCCCGGATGAGATCCCGGACGTCACGAGGAGTTCCCGAATGGTCCGGAGGTGAAGATTTATATGTGGAAAGTTGTCATACGGTCACCGGAAAAGTTCGGGGGCATATCGGTATTGTACCGGGGCCACCGGAGGGGTTCCGGGGGTCCACCGGGAGGGGCCACCTCTCTCGGAGGGCCTCATGGGCCGCAGAGGAAAGGGAACTAGCCCTGGGAGGGCTGGGCGCATCCCCCCCTTGGGCCCATGCGCCTAGGGTTGGGGGGGAACCCTAGAGGGGGCGCCCCCCTTGCTTGGGGGGCAAGTCCCTCCCCTTGGCCGCCGCCCCCCTCTAGATCTCATCTAGAGGGGGCCGTCCCCCTTCCCCCTTCCCCTATAAATAGAGGGGCAAGGGGAGGGCTGCACACCACATCAAAGGCGCAGCCCCTCTCCTCCCCAACACCTCTCATCCTCCCTTAAGAGCTTGGCGAAGCCCTGCCGGAGTACTGCCGCTCCACCACCACCACGCCGTCGTGCTGCTGTTGAAGCTCTCTTCCACAACCTCTCCTTCCTCCTTGCTAGATCAAGGCGCGGGAGACGTCTCCGCTTTGTACGTGTGTTGAATGCGGAGGTGCCGTCCGTTCGACGCTAGGATCATCGGTGATTTGGATCACAACGAGTACGACTCCATCAACCCCGTTCTCTTGAACGCTTCCGCTCGCGATCTACAAGGGTATGTAGATGCACTCCTCTCCCTCTCGTTGCTAGATGACTCCATAGATTGATCTTGGTGATGCGTAGAAAATTTTAAATTTCTGCTACGATCCCCAACAGTGGCATCATGAGCTAGGTCTATGCGTAGTTTCTATGCACGAGTAGAACACAAGTTGTTGTGGGCGTCGATTTTGTCAATTTACTTGCCGTTACTAGTCTTATCTTGATTCGGCGGCATCGTGGGATGAAGCGCCCCGGACCGACCTTACACGTACGCTTACGTGAGACTGGTTCCACCGACTGACATGCACTAGTTGCATAAGGTGGCTAGCGGGTGTCTGTCTCTCCCACTTTAGTCAGATCGGATTCGATGAAAAGGGTCCTTATGAAGGGTAAATAGAAATTGGCATATCACGTTGTGGTTTTGGCGTAGGTAAGGAACGTTCTTGCTAGAAACCTATAGCAGCCACGTAAAAACTTGCAACAACAATTAGAGGACGTCTAACTTGTTTTTGCAGCATATGCCGTGTGATGTGATATGGCCAAAAGGATGTGATGAATGATATATGTGATGTATGAGATTGATCATGTTCTTGTAATAGGAATCACGACTTGCATGTCGATGAGTATGACAACCGGCAGGAGCCATAGGAGTTGTCTTAATTTATTTATGACCTGCGTGTCAACATAAACGTCATGTAATTACTTTACTTTATTGCTAACCGTTAGCCATAGTAGTAGAAGTAATAGTTGGCGAGACAACTTCATGAAGACACGATGATGGAGGTCATGGTGTCATGATGGTGACAATGATGATTATGGCGCCCCGAAGATGGAGATCAAAAGGAGCAAAATGATATTAGCCATATCATGTCACTATTTGATTGCATGTGATGTTTATCATGTTTTACATCTTATTTGCTTAGAACGACGGTAGCATAAATAAGATGATCCCTCGCAATAATTTCAAGAAAGTGTTCCCCCTAACTGTGCACCGTTGCTAAGGTCCGTTGTTCCGAAGCACCACGTGATGACTGGGTGTGATAGGTTCTAACATTCGCACACAACGGGTGTAAGCCAGATTTACACACGCAATACACTTAGGATGACTTGACGAGCCCAGCATGTACAGACATGGCCTCGGAACACGGAAGACCGAAAGGTCGAACATGAGTCGTATAGAAGATACGATCAACATGAAAATGTTCACCGATGATGACTAGTCCGTCTCACGTGATGATTGGACACGGCCTAGTTGACTCGGATCATGTATCACTTAGATGACTAGAGGGATGTCTATCTGAGTGGGAGTTCATTAAATAATTTGATTAGATGAACTTAATTATCATGAACATAGTCTAAAATCTTTGCAATATGTCTTGTAGATAAAATGGCCCATGCTAATGTTGCCCTCAACTTCAACACGTTCCTAGAGAAAACCAAGCTGAAAGACGATGGCAGCAACTACACGGACTGGATCCGTAACCTGAGGATTATCCTCATAGCTGCCAGGAAAGCATATGTTCTTGATGCACCGCTAGGTGAAGCACCTGTTTTCCCAGCAGAACAAGACGTTATGAACGCTTGGCAGACGCATAGTGATGATTACTCCCTGGTTCAGTGCGGCATGCTTTACAGCTTAGAACCGGGGCTCCAAAAGCGTTTTGAGCAACACGGAGCATATGAGATGTTCCAAGAGCTGAAAATGGTTTTCCAAGCTCATGCCCGGGTCGAGAGATATGAAGTCTCTGACAAGTTCTATAGTTGTAAGATGGAGGAGAATAGTTCCGTCAGCGAGCACATACTCAAAATGTTTGGGTTGCACAACCGCTTGTCTCAGCTAGGAGTTAATCTCCGGATGATGCGGTCATTGACAGAATCCTTCAGTCGCTCCCACCTAGCTACAAGAGCTTTGTGATGAACTTCAATATGCAGGGGATGGAAAAGACCATTCCTGAGGTATATTCAATGCTGAAATCAGCGGAGGTGGAAATCAAAAAGGAACATCAAGTGTTGATGGTGAATAAAACCTATAAGTTCAAGAAAGGCAAGGGGAAAAAGAACTTCAAGAAGGACGGCAAGGGAGTTGCCGCGCACGGTAAGCAAGCTGCCGGGAAGAAGCCAAAGAATGGACCCAAGCCTGAGACTGAGTGCTTTTATTGCAAGGGAAACGGTCACTGGAAGCAGAACTGCCCCAAGTACTTAGCGGATAAGAAGGCCGGCAATGCCAAAGGTATATGTGATATACATGTTATTGATGTGTACCTAACCAGTGCTCGTAGTAGCTCCTGGGTATTTGATACCGGTGAAGTTGCTCATATTTGTAACTCAAAACAGGAACTGCGGAATAAACGGAGACTAGCGAAGGACGAGGTGACGATGCGCGTCGGGAATGGTTCCAAGGTCGATGTGATCGCCGTCGGCACGCTACCTCTACATTTACCTACGGGATTAGTTTTAAACCTCAATAATTGTTATTTAGTACCAGCTTTGAGCACGAACATTGTATCTGGATCTCGTTTAATGCGAGATGGCTACTCATTTAAATCTGAGAATAATAGTTGTTCAATTTATATGAGAGACATGTTTTATGGTCATGCCCCGCTGGTCAATGGTTTATTCTTATTCAATCTCGAACGTGATGTTACACATATTCATAGTGTGAATGCCAAACGATGTAAGGTTGATAATGATAGTCCCACATACTTGTGGCACTGCCGCCTTGGTCACATTGGTGTCAAACGCATGAAGAAACTCCATGCAGATGGACTTTTGGAGTCTCTTGATTATGAATCATTTGACACGTGTGAACCATGCCTCATGGGCAAAATGACCAAGACTCCGTTCTCCGGAACAATGGAGCGAGCAACCAACTTATTGGAAATCATACATACTGATGTGTGCGGTCCAATGAGTGTTGAGGCTCGCAGTGGCTATCGTTATGTTCTCACCCTCACTGATGACTTGAGTAGATATGGGTATATCTACTTAATGAAACACAAGTCTGAGACCTTTGAAAAGTTCAAGGAATTTCAGAGTGAGGTTGAGAATCAACGTGACAGGAAAATCAAGTTCTTACGATCAGATCATGGGGGAGAATATTTGAGTCACGAATTTGGCACGCACTTAAGGAAATGTGGAATAGTTTCACAACTCACGCCGCCTGGAACACCTCAGCGTAATGGTGTGTCCGAACGTCGTAATCGCACTCTATTGGATATGGTACGATCTATGATGTCTCTTACCGATCTACCGCTATCATTTTGGGGTTATGCTATAGAGACCACCGCATTCACTTTAAATAGGGCTCTGTCGAAATCCGTTGAGACGACACCGTATGAATTGTGGTTTGGTAAGAAACCTAAGCTGTCGTTTCTGAAAGTTTGGGGATGCGATGCTTATGTCAATAAACTTCAACCTGAAAAGCTCGAACTCAAATCGGAAAAATGCGTCTTCATAGGATACCCTAAAGAAACTATTGGGTATACCTTCTGCTTCAGATCTGAAGGCAAGATCTTTGTTGCCAAGAATGGATCCTTTCTAGAGAAAGAGTTTCTCTCGAAAGAAGTAAGTGGGAGGAAAGTAGAACTTGATGAAGTATTTCCTCTTGTACCGGAGAGTGGCGCAGCTCAAGAAAATGTTCCTGAGGTGCCTGCACCAACTAGAGAGGAAGTTAATGATGATGATCATGAAACTTCAGATCAAGTTGCTACTGAACTTCGTAGGTCCACAAGGACATGTTCCGCACCAGAGTGGTACGGCAACCCTGTCCTGGAAATCATGTTGTTAGACAATGGTGAACCTTCGAACTATAAAGAAGCGATGGTGGGCCCAGATTCCAACAAATGGCTGGAAGCCATGAAATCCGAGATAGGATCCATGTATGAAAACGAAGTATGGACTTTGACTGACTTGCCCGATGATCGGCGAGCCATAGAAAATAAATGGATCTTTAAGAAGAAGACAAACACGGATGGTAATGTGACCATCTATAAGGCTCGGCTTGTCTCTAAGGGTTATCGACAAGTTCAAGGGGTTGACTACGATGAGACTTTCTCACCCGTAGCGAAGCTGAAATCCGTCCGAATCATGTTAGCAATTGCCGTATTCTATGATTATGAGATATGACAAATGGACGTCAAAACGGCATTCCTTAATGGTTTCCTTAAGGAAGAATTGTATATGATGCAGCCGGAAGGTTTTGTCGATCCTAAGAATGCTGACAAGGTGTGCAAGCTCCAACGCTCAATCTATGGGCTGGTGCAAGCATCTCGGAGTTGGAACATTTGATTTGATGAGATGATCAAAGTATTTGGGTTTACGCAGACTTATGGAGAAGCCCGTGTTTACAAGAAAGCGAGTGGAAGCTCTGTAGCATTTCTCATATTATATGTGGATGACATACTATTGATGGGAAACGATATAGAATTCTTGGAAAGCATAAAGGCCTACTTGAACAAGTGTTTTTCAATGAAGGATCTTGGAGAAGCTGCTTATATATTAGGCATCAAGATCTATAGAGATAGATCGAGACGCCTCATTGGTCTTTCACAAAGTACGTACCTTGACAAAATATTGAAGAAGTTCAATGTGGATCAGTCCAAGAAGGGGTTCTTACTTGTATTGCAAGGTATGAGATTGAGCACGGCTCAATGCCCGACCAGGGCAGAAGATAGAGAAAATATGAGTGTCGTCCCCTATGCCTCGGCCATAGGGTCTATTATGTATGCCATGCTGTGTACCAGACCTGATGTAAACCTTGCCGTGAGTTTGGTAGTAAGGTACCAAAGTAATCCCGACATGGAACATTGGACAACGGTCAAGAATATCCTGAAGTACCTGAAAAGGACTAAGGATATGTTTCTCGTTTATGGAGGTGACGAAGAGCTCGTCGTAAAGGGTTACGTCGATGCTAGCTTCGACACAGATCTGGATGACTCTAAGTCACAAACCGGATATGTGTATATTTTGAATGGTGGGGCAGTCAGCTGGTGCAGTTGCAAGCAAAGCGTCGTGGCGGGATCTACATGTGAAGCGGAGTACATGGCAGCCTCAGAGGCAGCACAAGAAGCAATCTGGATGAAGGAGTTCATTACCGACCTAGGAGTTATTCCCACTGCGTCGGGCCCGATGACTCTCTTCTGTGACAACACTGGAGCTATTGCCCTTGCCATGGAGCTCAGGTTTCACAGGAAGACTAGGCATATCAAGCGTCGCTTCAACTCCATTCGTGAAAATGTTCAAAATGGAGACATAGATATTTGTAAAGTGCATACGGACCTGAATGTCGCAGATCCATTGACTAAACCTCTTCCTCGAGCAAAACATGATCAACACCAGAACTCTATGGGTGTTTGATTCATCACAATGTAACTAGATTATTGACTCTAGTGCAAGTGGGAGACTGTTGGAAATATGCCCTAGAGGCAATAATAAAATGGTTATTATTATATTTCCTTCTTCATGATAATTGTCTATTGTTCATGCTATAATTGTGTTATCCGGAAATTGTAATACATGTGTGAATACATAGACCACAACATGTCCCTAGTGAGCCTCTAGTTGACTAGCTCGTTGATCAATAGATGGTTACGGTTTCCTGACCATGGACATTGGATGTCATTGATAACGGGATCACATCATTAGGAGAATGATGTGATGGACAAGACCCAATCCTAAGCATGGCGCAAGATCGTGTAGTTCGTCTGCTAAAGCTTTTCTAATGTCAAGTATCTTTTCCTTAGACCATGAGATTGTGCAACTCCCGGATACTGTAGAAATACTTTGGGTGTGCCAAATGTCACAACGTAACTAGGTGACTATAAAGGTGCACTACGGGTATCTCCGAAAGTGTCTGTTGGGTTGGCACGAATCGAGACTGGGATTTGTCACTCCGTATGACGGAGAGGTATCTCTGGGCCCACTCGGTAAGACATCATCGTAATGAGCTCAATGTGACTAAGGGTTGGTCACGGGATGATGTGTTACGGAACGAGTAAAGTGACTTGCCGGTAACGAGATTGAACGAGGTATTGGGATACCGACGATCGAATCTTGGGCAAGTAACGTACCGATTGACAAAGTGAATTGTATACGGGATTGCTTGAATCCTCGACATCGTGGTTTATCCGATGAGATCATCGTGGAACATGTGGGAGCCAAAATGGGTATCTAGATCCCGCTGTTGGTTATTGGCCGGAGAGTTGTCTCGGTCATGTCTGCATGGTTCCTGAACCCGTAGGGTCTACACACTTAAGGTTCGATGACGCTAGGGTTATTAGGAAGACTTGTAAGTGATTACCGAATGTTGTTCGGAGTCCCGGATGAGATCCCGGACGTCACGAGGAGTTCCCGAATGGTCCGGAGGTGAAGATTTATATGTGGAAAGTTGTCATACGGTCACCGGAAAATTTCGGGGGCATATCGGTATTGTACCGGGGCCACCAGAGGGGTTCCGGGGGTCCACCGGGAGGGGCCACCTCTCTCGGAGGGCCTCATGGGCCGTAGAGGAAAGGGAACCAACCCTTGGAGGGCTGGGCGCATCCCCCCTTGGGCCCATGCGCCTATGGTTGGGGGGAAACCCTAGAGGGGGCGTCCCCTTGCTTGGGGGGGGCAAGTCCCTCCCCTTGGCCACCGCCCCCCTCTAGATCTCATCTAGAGGGGGCCGGCCCCCTTCCCCCTTCCCCTATAAATAAAGGGGCAAGGGGAGGGCTGCACACCACATCAAAGGCGCAGCCCCTCTCCTCCCCAACATCTCTCATCCTCCGTTAAGAGCTTGGCGAAGCCTTGCCGGAGTACTGCCGCTCCACCAGCACCACGCCGTCGTGCTGCTGTTGGAGCTCTCTTCCTCAACCTCTCCCTCCTCCTTGCTGGATCAAGGTGCGGGAGACGTCTCCGCTCTGCGCGTGTGTTGAACGCGGAGGTGCCGTCCGTTCGGCGCTAGGATCATCGGTGATTTGGATCACGACGAGTACGACTCCATCAACCCCGTTCTCTTGAACGCTTCCGCTCGCGATCTACAAGGGTATGTAGATGCACTCCTCTCCCTCTCGTTGCTAGATGACTCCATAGATTGATCTTGGTGATGCGTAGAAAATTTTAAATTTCTGCTACGATCCCCAACAGAAAGAAACGATCTATAACCACGCATGAACGCCTCGCCAAAATCTCATAGAAAAAACCAGGCTTTTCATGTTATATCGAGAGAGAGCGACGCCTTAGGATTGACAACATTCAAACGTGTTGTGATTGTGTGACCACTGGGACCACCGTCAGCGGGGGTGGAAAGGAGGATAAGTGGCAGCACAGATGGGATGCCATGCGTTTAAATAAAGGACGTGGACATATAAAGTCTCGAGTCATCGTTATTGGGTTACAACATCTACAAGCAGACTTCGCAAATCCGGCCCTTCAAACGCCGTGGCGCGCCCGGGAGCTTCCGCGAGCAATGCCCGACCACACCTCAAATTTCCCTTCTCACAACCAGACACCTCAATTAGCATACCTCAAATCCATACAAACTCATGCAAGTACATAAACGAAGGAACCTACACCGTCCGACTCAGGACATCCCATCGAATTACCAAAATTTGGCATGTTTTTCCTACATACTAGCTACGAAGAAGATCATCCACAACTGCCCTCGCGCTTCCCGGTGCCCTTGTCGTCCTTTTTGCGGAAGTAGCGGTCAATGACGTAGTACAAAGCGAGCCGGATTTGCTCGTCGCTGTCCTCCTTCTTCTCCTTGGGCGGCAGTCCGGCCATGGCACGGACCGTCCGAGTCTACTCTAGGGCGAGGGGGTGTGTGTTCCTCCGCTGCCACTTCTTTACAATGTGGACGCGGATGGCTTTCTCCTTTGCGGACGCCCGCGCCGGCGCATCCGCCGCTGCCATGTCGGCTGCGAGGCGGGCCTCGGCCGCTATCACCCTCTCCTCCCATGGTGGACACACCGGTCCCGATAGGACTTATACTCCGGTGGACCGGTGATGGGGAAAGGCATATTGGAAGGCTCCCAAGAGGACCGTGACGATCCAACCCTGGAGGATCCGAGCGCCCGACACGCCAATGCAATCGACTCGCGCCGAACAGCGCCCTGTCCTCTTGGGAGCGGCGGAGTGTAACCTGGACGACCATTGCCTCCTCCGTACCTCACGGGACGACATCCCAGTCGACGGATCTGTACTGGTCATCACCGGATCCGATGCCCGCCATGCCAGAGAAGGCCGAAGATCGCCAGACGGGACCTTGGGTGGTGAAGTGGAGTGGAGGGGAATGTGTAGGGTTTGGTCCAGGATGGGGATGGGGATTAATATATGCGGGGTCGGGTGGGCCATCATCGGTCGGGTCCGACGTGGCAGACGTGCCCAGGCCTTCCCATATCCGTCTCATGTTTAGGCTGGATATGAGGGGTGCCGGCCAGTCCAGACACTTGAGGCCGGTTTGAGGCATCCGTCTGGGTTGGAGTTTTCTAACCGGTCATTGAATGGGCCGTCCACCCGGACATATGAGGAGGGTTTAAGAAGCCCGACTATAGATGCTTTAAGAGGACTGTGGTATTTTTTTTCTCTCATTGCAATTGCAAGGCAGGGCCTCTTTTGCTAGTATAATAAAAATAGCACATGTTTGGTATCTTTGGCTCCGTATCTGACAGATTGGACATTGTGCAATGATGTTTACATGTTAATCAGCAAGAATTAGACTGCATGGAAGAGTCCCGTGAAGTGGTTTCCGTATAAACTTAGAGGCGTAGTTTGACCATAGCTTGGATATTTGTGTGAAGGCAAACCATGAGCTGGTGTTTTGGTTGATCGGTCAGCCAGACGTACGCAAAAAGCCAGCACGCAGCCCAGCTCGTGGTTGAACACGCGTGCGGCGAAGCTGGTTGCGTGCGACGCGAGCGACCGAAGCGACCGGGCCAGAGTTCGTGGTCAAAGCTGCTTTGACGCCACGGATCACACGAAGCAGGTCGGAATCGGCGGCTAGTATCCGGTCCGACATACAATATGATGGGTCAAGTCGTCCGTACGGAATGCGCTGGCAGCTCTGGCGCCCATCCGTCCGCTCGCATAACCGCCGAGCCGCGGAATCTCGACCGTTAATTTCCCCTGGTAAGCACACGCATGTAAGGGGGTGCTTACAGCATGCACTGCTAGACTTGGCAAATCCGCCCCTCTATACGTCCACGGCTGCGTCTGTGTGTATCCGCGGACAGCGTCCATTAACTTCTCATATGTTGTATCGCACATTCACATATCTCAAAATTCGATCCTTAAATCCATGTAATCCATGCACGTCGATCATACGATACAAATTGTCTAAATGCGTCCTGCTCGTCCTGCTCCGTGTACATTCGGGTTCCCTGCTCTGCCTGCATCCAGCCTGCTTCCTTCGCCTGCATCCGTGCCGTAGCCGCCCTCGCCGCCTCATACTCTCTACATTCATTGATCTCTTTCTTCTTATTCGCAAGTCACTTCTTCGCATACTCATCCAAGAGGGTTTCGTCCGCCAACATGATCCTTCCATCCTCCGCGTTCTGTGCGAGTTGCAACCTCTCCTTCTCCAGCTCTGTGTCGCCAAATGTCTTGGCCTTCTCGAGTTCCCATTTGATCGCTCTCCAACTCGATCGTCTTCCTCTCAATTTTGAGCCTCTTCTCCTCCTTCTCTTGCTGTCGGCATCGCCGCAACTTCCGGGCGACGTTCTCCGCCTTGCAAATCGCAGCCGACGAAGGGACCCCGCCGACAGACGAGGCGGACTGCGTCTCCGTCGCGGCGGTCTGGGTCGGGCTAGACAACATGTCCGGCAGTGGATCGGGACAGGTGGTATAAGATAGGGACTGGAGGACGGCAAGGCTCCAGGCGCGGGAAATGTTGCAGGGCGGCGGGAGGAGGAGGAAAGGTTCGATGGATTTGGTGCAATTTACGATGGGGTTAGGCTGTCGGATCCGACGTGTCGGATGTGCCCGGCTGTGCCCAGGCGCCCCATATCCGCCTTATATTTGTTGGGGAACATAGTATAAATTCAAAATTTTCCTACGTGTCACCAAGATCTATCTATGGAGTCATCTAGCAACGAGGGAGGAGTGGATCTACATACCCTTGTAGATCGCGCGCGGAAGCGTTCAAGAGAACGGGGTTGATGGAGTCGTACTCGTCGTGATCCAAATCACCGATGATCCTAGCGCTGAACGGACGGCACCTCCGCGTTCAACACACGTACGGAGCAGCGACGTCTCCTCCTTCTTGATCCAGCAAGGGGGGAGGAGAGGTTGATGGAGATCCAGCAGCACGACGGCGTGGTGGTGGAAGTAGCGGGATTCCAACAGGGCTTCGCCAAGCGCTGCGGGAGGAGGGAGATGTGTCATGGGAGGGAGAGGGAGGCGCCAGGGCTTAGGTTGGGCTGCCCTCCCTTCCCCCCACTATATATAGGGCCAAGGGAGAGGGGGGAGGCGCAGCCTTGGCCCTTCCTCCAAGGAAGGGTGCGGCCAGGGGAGGAGTCCCTCCTCCCCAAGGCACCTCAGAGGTGCCTTCCCCCTTTAGGACTCTTCCTTTCCCTCTTCTCTTGGCGCATGGGCCTCTTGGGGCTGGTGCCCTTGGACCATATAGGCCAAGGCGCACCCCCTACAGGCCATGTGGCCCCCGGGGCAGGTGGCCCCACCCGGTGGACCCCCGGGACCCTTTCGGTGGTCCCGGTACAATACCGGTGACCCCGAAACTTGTCCCGATGGCCGAAATAGCACTTCCTATATATAATTCTTTACCTCCGGACCATTCCGGAACTCCTCGTGACGTCCGGGATCTCATCCGGGACTCCGAACAACTTTCGGGTTACCGCATACTAATATCTCTATAACCCTAGCATCACCAAACCTTAAGTGTGTAGACCCTACGGGTTCGGGAGACATGCAGACATGACCGAGATGACTCTCCGGTCAATAACCAACAGCGGGATCTGGATACCCATGTTGGCTCCCACATGTTCCACGATGATCTCATCGGATGAACCACGATGTCAAGGACTTAATCAATCCCGTATACAATTCCCTTTGTCTAGCGGTACGATACTTGCCCGAGATTCGATCGTCGGTATCCCGATACCTTGTTCAATCTCGTTACCAGCAAGTCTCTTTTACTCATTCCGTAACACATCATCCCGTGATCAACTCCTTGATCACATTGTGCACATTATGATGATGTCCTACCGAGTGGGCCCAGAGATACCTCTCCGTTTACACGGAGTGACAAATCCCAGTCTCGATTCGTGCCAACCCAACAGACACTTTCGGAGATACCTGTAGTGTACCTTTATATCCACCCAGTTACGTTGTGACGTTTGGCACACCCAAAGCACTCCTACGGTATCCGGGAGTTGCACAATCTCATGGTCTAAGGAAATGATACTTGACATTAGAAAAGCGTTAGCATACGAACTACATGATCTTGTGCTAGGCTTAGGTTTGGGTCTTGTCCATCACATCATTCTCCTAATGATGTGATCCCGTTATCAATGACATCCAATGTCCATGGTCAGGAAACCGTAACCATCTATTGATCAACGAGCCAGTCAACTAGAGGCTTACTAGAGACATGGTGTTGTCTATGTATCCACACATGTATCTGAGTTTTCTATCAATACAATTCTAGCATGGATAATAAACGATTATCATGAACAAGGAAATATAATAATAACCAATTTATTATTGCCTCTAGGGCATATTTCCAACAGTCTCCCACTTTCACTAGAGTCAATAATCCAGTTCACATTGATATGTGATTAACACTCAAGGTCACATCCCCATGTGACTAACACCCAAAGAGTTTACTAGAGTCAATAATCTAGTTCACATTACCATGTGATTAACACTCAATGAGTTCTGGGTTTGAACATGTTATGCTTGTGAGAGATGTTATAGTCAACGGGTCTGAATCTTTCAGATCCATATGTACTTCGCAAATCTCTATGTCATCTTGTAGATGCAGCTACTACGCTATATTTGGAGCCATTTCAAATAATTGTTCTACTTGGAGCTATTCTAAATTGTTGCTCCATTATACGTATCCGGTATATCTACTCAGAGCTATCCGGATAGGTGTTAAGCTTGCATCGACGTAACCCTTTACGCCGAACTCTTTATCACCTCCATAATCGAGAAACATGTCCTTATTACTCCAAGGACAATTTTTGACCGCTATCTGGTGATCTACTCCTAGATTACCTTTGTACCCTCTTGCCAGATATGTGGCAAGGCACACATCAGGTGCGGTACTTAGCATGGCATACCGTATAGAGCCTATGACAAAAGCATAGGGGACGACATTCATCCTTTCTCTTTCTTCTGTCGTGGTCGAGCTTTAAGTCTTAACTTCATACCTTACAACTCAGGCAAGAACTCCATCTTTGACTGGTCCATCTTGAACACCTTCAAGATCATGTCAAGGTATGTGCTCATTTGAAAGTACCATTAAGAATTTTGATCTATCCTTATAGATCTTGATGCTCAATGTTCAAGTAGCTTAATCCAGGCTTTCCATTGAAAAATACTTTCCAAATAACCCTATATGCTTTCCAGAAATTCTACGTCATTTCTGATCAACAATATGTCAACATATATTTATCAGAAATTCTATAGTGCTCCCACTCACTTCTTTGGAAATACAAGTTTCTCATAAACTTTGTATACACCCAAAACTTTGATCATCTTATCAAAGCATACATTCCAACTCCGAGATGCTTACTCCAGTCCTTAGAAGGATTGCTGGAGCTCTGCATACTTATTAGCATCTTTCAGGATTAACAAAATCTTCTGGTTGTATCACATACAACCTTTCCTCAAAAAATCGTCGAGGAAACAATGGTTTTTGGCATCCTATCTGCAAGATTTCACAAATAATGCAGTAATTGCTAATATAATTCCAACAGACTCTTAGCATCGCTACGAGTGAGAAAGTCTCATCGCAGTCAACTCCTTGAACTTGTCGGAAAACATCTTAACGACAAGTCGAGCTTTCTTAATGGTGATACCTACCATCATTGTCCGTCTTCCTTTTAAAATCCATATGTACCTAACAGCCTTACGACCATCAAGTGGTTCTCCCAAAGTCTACACTTTGTTTTCATATATGGATCCTCTCTCGGATTATATGGCCTCGAGCCATTTATCGGAATCCAGGCCCACCACCGCTTCTCCATAGCTCGTAGGTTCATTGTTGTCTAGCAACATGACTTCCAAGACAGGATTACGTACTACTCTAAAGTAGTATGCATCCTTGTCATCCCACGAGGTTTGGTAGTGACTTGATCCGAAGTCTCCTGATCAATATCATAAGCTTCCACTTCAATTGGTGTAGGTGCCACAGGAACAACTCTTTGTGCCCTGCTATACACTAGTTGAAGTGACGGTTCAATAACCTCATCAAGTCTCCACCATCCTCCCACTCAATTCTTTCGAGAGAAACTTTTCCTCGAGAAAGGACCTGATTCTAGAAACAATCCCTTATTGCTTTCGGATCTGAGACAGGAGGTATACCCAACTGTTTTGGGTGTCCTATGAAGATGCATTTATCCACTTTGGGTTCGAGCTTATCATCCTGAAACTTTTTCACATAAGCGTCGCAGCCCCAAACTTTTAAGAAATGACAGCTTAGGTTTCTCTAAACCATAGTTCATACGGTGTCATCTCATCGGAATTACGTGGTGCCCTATTTAAAGTGAATGTGGTTGTCTCTAATGCCTAACCCATAAACTATCGTGGTAATTCGATAAGAGACATCATGGTATGCATCATATCCAATAGGGTGCAGTTATGATGTTCGGACACACCATCACACTATGGTGTTCCAGGCTGTATTAGTTGTGAAACAATTTCCACAATGTCTTAATTCTGTCCCAAACTCGTAATTCAGATATTCATCTCTATGATCATATCATAGATATTTTATCCTCTTGTCACGACAATCTTTCAACTTCACCCTGAAATTACTTGAACCTTTCAATAATTCAGACTCGTGATTTATCAAGTAAATGTACTCAACATCTACTCAAATCATTTGTGAAGTAAGAACATAACAATATCCACTACACGCCTCAGCACTCATTGGACTGCACACATCAAAATGTATTTCTTCCAACAAGTTGCTTTCTAGTTCCATTTTACTGAAAACGAGGCTTTCAGTCATCTTGCCCATGTGGTATGATTTGCATGTCTCAAGTGATTCAAAATCAAGTGAGTCCAAACGGTCCATTTGCATGGAGTTTCTTCATGCATATACACCAATAGACATGGTTCGCACGTCTCAAACTTTTCAAAAATGAGTGAGTCCAAAGATCCATCAACATGGAGCCTCTTCATGCGTTTTATACCGATATGACTTAAGTGGCAGTGCCACAAGTAGGTGGTACTATCATTACTATCTTATATCTTTTGGCATGAACATGTGTATCACTATGATCGAGATTCAATGAACCATTCATTTTAGGTGCAAGACCATTGAAGGTATTATTCAAATAAACAGAGTAACCATTATTCTCCTTAAATGAATAACCGTATCGTGATAGACATAATCCAATCATGTCTATGCTCAACGCAAACACCAAATAACAATTATTTAGGTTTAACACCAATCTCGATGGTAGAGGGAGCGTGCGTTGCTTGATCATATCAACATTGGAAACACTTCCAACACATATCGTCAGCTCACCTTTAGCTAGTCTCCGTTTATTCCGTAGCCTTTTGTTTCGAGTTACTAACACTTAGCAACCGAACCGGTATCTAATACCCTGGTGCTACTAGGAGTACTAGTAAAGTACACATTAACACAATGTATATCCAATATACTTCTATCGACCTTGCCAGCCTTCTCTTCTACCAAGTATCTAGGGTAATTCTGCTCCAGTGGCTGTTCCCCTTATTACAGAAGCACTTAGTCTCAGGTTTGGGTTCAACCTTGGGTTTCTTCACTAGAGCAGCAGCTGAATTGCCGTTTCATGAAGTATCCCTTCTTGCCCTTGCCCTTCTTGAAACTAGTGGTTTCACCAACCATCAACAATTGATGCTCCTTGTTGATTTCTACTTTTGTGGTGTCAAACATCATGAATATCTCAAGGATCATCATATATGTCCCTGATACATTATAGTTCATCACGAAGCTCTAGCAGCTTGGTGGTAATGACTTCGGAGAAACATCATTATCTCATCTGGAAGATCAACTCCCACTCGATTCAAATGATTGTTGTACTCAGACAATCTGAGCACAAGCTCAACAATTGAGCTTTTCTCCCTTAGTTTGTAGGCTAAGAAAATCGTTGGAGGTCTTATACCTCTTGACGTGGGCACGAGCCTGAAATCCCAATTTCAGCCCTCGAAACATCTCATATGTTTCGCGATTTTTCAAAACGTCTTTGGCCTCAACTCTAAACCGTTTAACTGAACTATCACGTAGGTATCAAAACGTGTATGTCAGATGTTCGCAACATCCACAAACAACGTTTGAGGTTCAGCATACTGAGCGGTGTATTAAGGACATAAGCCTTCTATGAAGCAGTGAGGACAATCCTCAGTTTACGGACCTAGTCCGCATAATTGCTACTATCAACTTTCAACTAAATTTTCTCTAGGAACATAACTAAACAGTAGAACTGAAGTGCGAGCTACGACATAATTTGCGAAGACCTTTTGACTATGTTCAGGATAATTAAGTTCATCTTATGAACTCCCACTCAGATAGACATCCCTCTAGTCATCTAAGTGATTACATGATCCAAGTCAACTAGGCTGTGTTCGATCATCATGTGAAACGGACTAGTCATCATCGGTGAACATCTTCATATTGATCGTATCTACCATACGACTCATGCTCGACCTTTCGGTCTCTTGTGTTCCGAGGCCATGTATGTACATGCTAGGCTCGTCAAGTCAACCTAAGTGTTTCGCGTGTGTAAATCTGTCTTACACCCGTTGTATGTGAACGTTAGAATCTAACACCCGATCATCACGTGGTGCTTCGAAACAACGAACTGTCGCAACGGTGCACAGTTAGGGGGAACACTTTCTTGAAATTATTAATGAGGGATCATCTTATTTACTACCATCGTTCTAAGCAAATAAGATGTATAAACATGATAAACATCATATGCAATCAAATAGTGACATGATATGGCCAATATCATATTGCTCCTTTTGATCTCCATCTTCGGGGCTCCATGATCATCATCGTCACCGGCATGACACCATGATCTCCATCATCGTGTCTTCATGAAGTTGTCTCGTCAACTATTACTTCTACTACTACAGCTAACGGTTAGCAATAAAGTAAAGTAATTACATGACGTTTTATGTTGACACGCAGGTCATAAATAAATTAAGACAACTCCTATGGCTCCTGCCGGTTGTCATACTCATCGACATGCAAGTTGTGATTCCTATTACAAGAACATGATCAATCTCATACATCACATATATCATTCATCACATCCTTTTGGCCATATCACATCACATAGCATACCCTGCAAAAACAAGTTAGACGTCCTCTAATTGTTGTTTGCATATTTTACGTGGCTGCTATGGGTTTCTAGCAAGAACGTTTCTTATCTACGCAAAGACCACAACGTGATATGCCAATTGCTATTTACCCTTCATAAGGACCCTTTTGATCGAATCCGATCCGACTAAAGTGGGAGAGACAGACACCCGCTAGCCACCTTATGCAACTAGTGCATGTCAGTCGGTGGAACCAGTCTCACGTAAAAGTACGTGTAAGGTCGGTCCGGGCCGCTTCATCCCACAATACCACCGAATCAAGATTGGACTAGTAACGGTAAGCATATTGACAAAATCAACGCCCACAACTACTTTGTGTTCTACTCGTGCATAGAAATTACGCATAGACCTAGCTCATGATGCCACTGTTGGGGAACGTAGCATAAATTCAAAATTTTCCTACGTGTAACCAAGATCTATCTATGGAGTCATCTAGCAACGAGGGAGGGGTGGATCTACATACCCTTGTAGATCGCGCGCGGAAGCGTTCAAGAGAACGGGGTTGATGGAGTCGTACTCGTCGTGATCCAAATCACCGATGATCCTAGCGCCGAACGGACGGCACCTCCGCGTTCAACACACGTACGGAGCAGTGACGTCTCCTCCTTCTTGATCCAGCAAGGGGGGAGGAGAGGTTGATGGAGATCCAGCAGCACGACGGCGTGGGGGTGGAAGTAGCGGGATTCCAACAGGGCTTCGCCAAGCGCTGCGGGAGGAGGGAGATGTGTCATGGGAGGGAGAGGGAGGCGCCATGGCTTAGGTTGGGCTGCCCTCCCTTCCCCCCACTATATATAGGGCCAAGGGAGAGGGGGGAGGCGCAGCCTTGGCCCTTCCTCCAAGGAAGGGTGCGGCCAGGGGAGGAGTCCCTCCTCCCCAAGGCACCTCGGAGGTGCCTTCCCCCTTTAGGACTCTTCCTTTCCCTCTTCTCTTGGCGCATGGGCCTCTTGGGGCTGGTGCCCTTGGCCCATATAGGCCAAGGCGCACCCCCTACAGCCCATGTGGCCCCCGGGGCAGGTGGCCCCACCCGGTGGACCCCCGGGACCCTTCCGGTGGTCCCGGTACAATACCGGTGACCCCGAAACTTGTCCCGATGGCCGAAATAGCACTTCCTATATATAATTCTTTACCTTCGGACCATTCTGGAACTCCTCGTGACGTCCGGGATCTCATCCGGGACTCCGAACAACTTTCGGGTTACCGCATACTAATATCTCTATAACCCTAGCATCACCGAACCTTAAGTGTGTAGACCCTACGGGTTCGGGAGACATGCAGACATGACCGAGATGACTCTCCGGTCAATAACCAACAGCGGGATCTGAATACCCATGTTGGCTCCCACATGTTCCACGATGATCTCATCGGATGAACCACGATGTCAAGGACTTAATCAATCCCGTATACAATTCCCTTTGTCTAGCGGTACGATACTTGCCCGAGATTCGATCGTCGGTATCCCGATACCTTGTTCAATCTCGTTACCGGCAAGTCTCTTTTACTCATTCCGTAACACATCATCCCGTGATCAACTCCTTGATCACATTGTGCACATTATGATGATGTCCTACCGAGTGGGCCCAGAGATACCTCTCCATTTACACGGAGTGACAAATCCCAGTCTCGATTCGTGCCAACCCAACAGACACTTTCGGAGATACCTGTAGTGTACCTTTATAGCCACCCAGTTACGTTGTGACGTTTGGCACACCCAAAGCACTCCTACGGTATCCGGGAGTTGCACAATCTCATGGTCTAAGGAAATGATACTTGACATTAGAAAAGCTTTAGCATACGAACTACATGATCTTGTGCTAGGCTTAGGTTTGGGTCTTGTCCATCACATCATTCTCCTAATGATGTGATCCCGTTATCAATGACATCCAATGTCCATGGTCAGGAAACCGTAACCATCTATTGATCAACGAGCCAGTCAACTAGAGGCTTACTAGAGACATGGTGTTGTCTATGTATCCACACATGTATCTGAGTTTCCTATCAATACAATTCTAGCATGGATAATAAACGATTATCATGAACAAGGAAATATAATAATAACCAATTTATTATTGCCTCTAGGGCATATTTCCAACAATATTTAGATTGGATATGAGAGGTGCTGGTCAGCTCGGGCGTTTGAGGCCTGTTTAAGGAACCGGTGGATCGAAAAATCGTTATAGGGCGGTTTGCCTGGACGTATGAGACGGATTGAGGCGTCTGGCTATAGATACTCTTATATTGTTGATCAATCAAACTTGTCTCATAAAAGAATCGAACATTTTGGATAAAGTGCATCTACGAGGACAATTTCCAACTCTACTTGCATATATTTTTTTTATAAATTTTCAAATTCTAAAACTACTATCTTATTTTGCAGTTATAAAAAAAAACAGGTTTTTATAATTGTTAAGTTGTATTTTGTGTTGCATGTATATTGAAGTTGTGACCCACCTCCTAATCTTATATAGTTAAGGTAAAGACATTTCCTTATAATTATATATACATGCACCAACACCCATCAATACAACGTCTATTATATCACAATCTTTTCCATCTACTTGGTATCATCATTGTCGATCCTCTCCTAGGGTCAGCCGTGCCGCCGCCGCCGCGCCTCCCGGCGCCGCCGCCGCTGCTCCACCGCACCATGCCGCCGCCGCGGCCCCTACTTCCCCAACTCGCGCCGCCGCCGTCAGTGCTCGCTTCCGCTCGCGCCCATCATAGCCGTTGTCGCACCTCCCTTCACCCGCGCCATCGACGGTGTCCCGCGCTTCCCCGAGCCGCTACCTACTGCACCGCGCCGCTACCCTCCCCGACCAGCAGCCGCGCAACCCCGCAGCTGCACCCCCTCGCGCTGCTCCCTCCCGCTACAGCCGCCGCCGCACCTCTTGCTGCCGCGGCTCCCCGTCTCCTTCCTCCACTAAAGCAAAAAAAAACCTAGCCGCGCCGCCATGTCTTCCCCAGGATCCTCCACCACCCGCTCGTCGAACCCGTTTGCTGCTACCTCTTGAGCACTGCGTTGCATTTCCCCGAAGAGGAGATGATGATGCAGCAAAGTAGCGTAAGTATTTCCCTTTGTTTTTGAGAACCAAGGTATCAATCCAGTAGGAGGCTACGCGCGAGTCCCTCGTACCTACACAAAAACAATAGCTCAACGCAACCAACACGCTTAGGGGTTGCCAATCCCTTCACGGTCACTTACGAAAGTGAGATCTGATAGAGATGATAAATAATATTTTTGGTATTTTTGGTATAGGGATGCAAAGTAAAAAGTAAAAGCAAAGCAATAATAAACTGATGGAGATTGATATGATGAGAAAGAGACCCGGGGGCCATAGGTTTCACTAGTGGCTTCTCTCAAGAGCATAAGTATTCTATGGTGGGTGAACAAATTACTGTTGAGCAATTGACAGAATTGAGCATAGTTATGAGAATATCTAGGTATGATCATGTATATAGGCATCACGTCCGAGACAAGTAGACCGACTCCTGCCTGTATCTACTACTATTACTCCACTCATCGACCGCTATCCAGCATGCATCTAGATTATTAAGTTAAAAACAGAGTAACGCCTTAAGCAAGATGACATGATGTAGAGGGATAGTTTCATGCAATATGATAAAAAAACATCTTGTTATCCTCGATGGCAACAATACAATATGTGCCTTGCTGCCCCTTCTGTCACTGGGAAATGACACCGCAAGATCGAACCCAAAGCTAAGCACTTCTCCCATGGCAAGAACAACCAATCTAGTAGGCCAAACCAAATTGATAATTCGAAGAGACTTGCAAAGATAACCAATCATACATAAAAGAATTCAGAGAAGATTCAAATATTATTCATAGATAGACTTGATCATAAACCCACAATTCATCGGTCTCAACAAACACACCGCAAAAAGAAGATTACATCGAATAGATCTCCACAAGAGAGGGGGAGAACATTGTATTGAGATCCAAAAAGAGAGAAGAAGCCATCTAGCTACTAACTATGGACCCGTAGGTCTGAAGTAAACTACTCACACTTCATCGGAGGGGCTTGGATGATGATGTAGAAGCCCTCCGTGATCGATGCCCCCTCCGGTGGAGCTCCGGAATAGGCCCCAAGATGGGATCTCATGGATACAGAAAGTTGCGGCGGTGGAATTATGTTTTTGGCTCCGTGCCCGATCGTTTGGGGGTACGTAGGTATATATAGGAGGAAGAAGTATGTCGGTGGAGCTTCGAGGGGCCCACGAGGCAGGGGGCGCGCCCTAGGGGGACGCGCCCTCCACCCTCGTGACCGCCTCGTGGCTTTCTTGACGGAGGGTCCAAGTCTCCTGGATCTTATCTGATGAGAAAATCACGTTTCCGGAGGTTTCATTCCGTTTGGACTCCGTTTGATATTCTGTTTCTCCGAAACACTGAAATAGGCAAAAAAAAAAAACAGCAATTCTGGGCAGGGCCTCCGGTTAATAGGTTAGTCCCAAAAATAATATAAAAGTGGAAAATAAAGCCCAATATAGTCCAAAACAGTAGATAATATAGCATGGAGCAATCAAAAATTATAGATACGTTGAAGACGTATCATTCGCCGGCCCCGAGCCCTCCGTCGCCGTCATCCGTGACCTCAACATTGAGGCCCGGGTCCCTATCCGTCTCGATAGCTCTAGCACGTCGTACTACGCGTGGAAGACCTACTTCAACCTCATCTTCCGCGAGCACTATCTCACCGAGCACATCGACGGTTCCGTGGACAACGCATACATGTGTGGCGATCCGAGGTGGTCCGCTATCGAGGCCACGATCATCCGTTGGTTCTACCAGACGGTCTCTAAGGACATCTTCCACACGGTCGTCGCCGAGGACGACGACGCCTGCGACGTGTGGGCCAAGATCAACGCGCTCTTCACCGACAACAAACTTCAGTACCCTGTTTTCTTGGAGCATGAGTTCTTCGGCAGTCACCAGGACAACTCCACCATCGACGAGTACCGCATGAGGCTCAAGATGCTCGCCGATGAGCTTCGTGACATCGGCGCCAAGGTCTCTGACAACCTCATGCTGAGCACCCTCACCGCCGGTCTTAACGAGGACTTCGGCAACGCGGCGTCCAACCTCACCCTGCTGCCGCAACCCACTTTTCGACGCATCGTCGGGTACCTCAAACTTGAGGAGCGCCGGATGATGAAGCTGAAACAACGGGTCCAACACACCGCCCTCGCCGCCGGCACCACCCGCGGTGGCCCTGCTCCTCCGGTCGCGCCTCGTCGGCCCGCGCCGGTCGGCTACTACCCACTGCCGCCCGCACCGCCCGCGCCTCCCCAGCAGTCGCAAGGTGGCGGGGGCCGGCGGGGCGGTGGGGGCCGCCGCCAGCAACAGCCACAACAACAGCAGGCACCGGGCGCAGGGGGGGCCTCGCTACCAGCAGCCGCCCCCCCCCGTGGGCCGCCAGGCAGAACCCGTGGACAGGCATTGTCCATACCTATCACATGCCCGTCCCGCGGGCCCCCGCACCAGGTCTTCTTGGTCCCCGCCCTGCGGGCCACCATGCGTTCCTCGGCGCCCCTACCAGCCCACGGTCTCCCGCTCCAGCGCCGAGGCAGAGTATCGCGCCGTGGCTAATGCCGTGGCCGAGTGCTCTTGGCTCCGTCAGCTGCTCCAGGAGTTGCTTTGTGATGTTCATAAGAGCATCTCCAGCCGTTGGCCCCCCAGGGGCGCCTAAAATCGCCGCCTGGGGTGAGCCGACGCAAAAATTAGGCCTGGGGGCGAGTTGGTCCCTAGCCGCCGGCCCCAGGGCCGCCCCCAGGCGCGTTTAAAAATAAAATTTGTATAGCAAATATCGGCACAGTTCGGCGAAGTTCGGCTAAACACGATAAATTTCGGCAAACTTGGGCATATATTAGACATGTTCGCGGATTTTCATTACATAGCAAAATAGATAACTAATCTAAACAAGAAACTGGTGCCCATGGCCCGGCGCGTCGGTGGTGCGCCGGGGCGGCCACCCTCGCCGGGTAGGCCAGCGGCGGGTCGTTGCCGCCCTCGAGGTACGTCAGCACGCCCTCGAGTGTGCGGCCGGGGACGCCCCACCAAAGGTGGCGCCCCTCGCTGTTCTTCTAGCCGCCGACCGCCGGCGCGTGGTTGTCGGCGACGTACTGGGGGAGGGAGAGCTGGACGTCGGTGAGGGAGGCGCGTACGACCTCGACCTCCTCGGCGAAGTATTTGGGCTTGGCCACGGCGTCGGGCAATGGGGGAACAGGCACTCCCCCGTCGCTGAGTCTCCACCCCGTCGGCCCGGCGCGCATGTCCGCCGGCGCCGGGATGTTCGCCTGGAACAGGAGCCAGGACTCCTGTTCGCGCAGCGAAAGGCGGTCGAAGCCGTTGGCCGCCGCCTCGTCTCCGGGGAAACGCTCTGCCATGGCGACGGGCTCGGGGGAGGTAGAGAGGGAGAGGGAGGGGCTGGGCGGCGGCGCTCGGGAGAGGTAGAGGGAGGGGCTGGGCGGCGGCGAGGGGCGGGATTGGTCTGGGCACAAGCGAGTGAGGCCACCGGCTATATAGCCGCGCCGCGCCCGTGTGAACGTGTGCGAGGGAGGGGAGGCGTCGGCGCGCCGTCCCGTGACGCGCCGCCCGTGAGGAATCAATGGCAAGGCTGACCGGCGGCAGCCTTGTCATTGATTCCCCGCGGGAACCGAGGTCGTTGGGGGAAGACGAGGCGCCGTGTCGCTGACGCGGCTGGCCCGCGGCTTTTTCGCGCCAAAACAGCTCGCCCCGGCGCCCCCGGGCGCCCCCCGCGCGCCGGGTTCGGCCTGGGTCCGCCGGCGCTATTTTCGGCCCGGGCCGGCGAAAATCGGGCTCCTGGGGGCGCGACTGGGCCGTTTTTTCGGCGTCGGCGCGAGAAAATCGCCTGGGGAGGCCTTCCTGGGGGCGCGGTTGGAGATGCTCTAAGGCCACTCTTGTCTACTGCGACAACGTCAGCGCGGTCTACCTCTCCGCCAACCCGGTGCACCATCGACGTACGAAGCATATTGAGCTCGATATTCACTTCATGCGCGAGCAGGTTGCCCTTGGCCGTGTTCGGGTTCTTCACGTGCCGACGTCGCAACAGTTTGCTGATGTGATGACTAAGGGATTGCCTACTTCCGTCTTCGAGGAGTTTCGGTCCAGTCTCTGTGTCTCTGGTGACGCTTCGACTGCACGCGCGAGGGGGGGGGGGGGTGTGTGTGTGTGTTGAGTTGTATCTTGTGTTGCATGTATATTGGAGTTGTGACCCATGTCCTAGTCTTGTATAGTTAAGATAGAAGCCTTCCCTTATAATTATATATACGTGCATCAGCACCCCATCAATACAACATCTGTTGTATTGCAATCTTTCCCGTCTACAATAATAATGTCCAAGTTCCTGTCCAGCACTCCCTGTCAACCGTACCTATATATGGTAGTACTGAGAACAAATATTGAAGTCGAAGCCGCCGATTAACAAATGAAGGCGCAAGGTCGCGAAGATGCTTGGTCCAAGCTACTACTGTCACACTTGCATATATTAACGCCAAGCTGAATTTCGCTTCAGTGTTCTCCTCGGACGTAAGATCAGCCGTCGCGCGGCCACGTATATATGCATGCCGAGTCAAACAGTAAGATGTCTTTGTAAAGTGGCAGAAATTCAATGAAAATGATCGTTGGATTGTCCCCCGGAACAGATCATCTGGTCTGGATCGGAAATTAGGAGAAAATCCTTGACTCTTGATTAGCACGAGCCGATCGATGGCTACGGCAAACTGACACGACCGGTGACAAAATGAAACAGTACTCCACACCGTTGAAATGGACTCCCGGAGCATACATATCTATACAACTCTCAATAATTAAGGAGGTGTAGTTTTCCCCGTACGAGTCCGACGGAAAGATCGAAGCTGCATCCTTAATTGTAGTACCACTACTTTTTTTCTCTAAACGCACGATTAGCATGAGAGGCGAATCTTGTCACGATCGACCCATTTACATAGTGGTTCATGGGAAGCAAGCAAAGCCAGCTGTCTAGTCCAACCAAGTGAGAGCAGGAAGTTGCACCTCGCGTTCCTCGATCTTGTCACGAGTCCGGAGGCACGCACGAGCACGATGGATGCCGGCCGTGCGTGAGCGTGAGAGCGATCGGCCGATCGACGGAGAAAACACGGAGCGGACTCGCATCGCATGCGGTAATCTTGGCATACACGCATGCACATGATATGCGTACATGAGTGGGCGGTGAAACGTGAGACACGCGCGTACGTACGTACGTACGTAGGCGCGCAAAAAACAAGCCCCACGCCAAGCTACGGCTGTCGCCTCCCGTCTCCGTGCGTGCATGTGCGGGGAGACCTACTGGTGCTGATCGGGCCTCGTGTTGCGTTCAGTAACTACTTGGCTTGCTTGCAAAGCTACGTAGCTCGTCTGCACGCACACGTATAGTACGTATATACTAGCATGCCTGTATAGTATGCTAGTAACATTCTACAGTATATATCTTGACGGATGTTCCCGTTTACGTTATCGAAGCTGCCAAGATGGCCTTAACTACTGTTGTTGTACCAACATAACTAAATTTCGTGCGTACGTGCACTATATTTTATGTACAATAATGCACAAGCATGGCTGGCAATTTCCACAGGCTATGACTGGTTGCCAGATGCCAATAGTGCCGCCCGTTAACTAGTTCTCAAAAAACAACAACTAGAGAGTAGTAGTTTCTAATTCGTCTAAAAAAACTTCAAATAGTACTTTGAGTATGTTCGTGCAAGCAGCAGCCGGCAGCATCCATCAATCATGTTCCATTGTCTTCAATCAATGCTTAAAAATGTTGACACTAAAGTGTCTTTGTAAAAACCCATGCTTGTGCGCAATCTCCATCCGAAAGCAACCGTTGGACCCTACGAACGCTTGCTTGTAAAATCTGTCATTTTGGAAGTTTGATCAATTCAACTTAATTTTCTGACTGCCGGGCCGGACTGGCAACTGGGAAAATGAAGCACTCCATGAATTCAAGGGCAAGAGTACAAGCCTTGGCATTCAGTGTACAACTGTAGGAGAGGAGTACATACGCGTAGGCACAGACACAAATAACTAATCCCTGTCCTCGAACGGGAGAAAAAAGAGTGCCAGTGAAGGAAAGCTATCTACGGGGCCGGGTACTAAACTAACGGACAGATCCCTAATTCCCTCGGGATCAATTTACTATGCGCAACCGCGGAATTAACACAAATTCCATTCGCTACTTAATTACTCCTCGGCGCCTGCAAATTCCTTGTTCCTCTGGTGTCTTCTCCACTCAAATTGCCCGGGCATCGACGGAACTGGAGTAGAATACTAAGGTCTCTACTGGGGATTAGCGGGGATTAGCAGTTTGTTGCTTGACGCTATTACACCGGTCCCCTGCTTCTTCCCGCACATGATCCCGTGGGCTCTCGTTCTTGGCTCGTGTCGTGCGCACAAAGCATGCATGCATATGCATGGAGCGCCGATCTACACATGCATCGGGGGGACAACTAAGCGGGTCCGTCCCAACATTCGCTGACAACTTGGCCCACATGGCTTATGAAGCTCTTTTTCCTTTTTTTCGCAGAGAAATGGCACATGAAACTTGGTGACGTATTATGTGTCCATGCGTACCTCTAGTAATTAGAAAGTGCTCGCCTTGACAATTTACAACAAATGTGAGTTTCATTGGCTCAAAATGAAGCATAACAAGATACAAACACAATGAGCAGGCATCAACCTTTACGTAGCTAGAATGCGCATAGCCAATACCTGCACACATACACACAAAACACTTCAACAAATGGCAAAGTCATAACAAGGTAACATTGTAGTAAAAAACACCACCATTGTCAGGTATAACCAACTCGAGTCATATCTAGGCTTTTCACCTCGGAGCTCGAGACTAGGTGTTCGAGTAGTACCGCCATCGAAGTCACTTATGCGACACCACTTTCCCCCGATCCAACAACTACATGTGATGTTCGGCCGTCGGCGTTGCACAACTATCCCTCCGCAGGCCATTCATAGTTTAGAGAATTCCTTATTTGACACTACCTTAAAATGTGGTTCCCTATTTGGCCTTGAAGAAAATTTTCTTCCTTGTTTGACACATGCACTAAATTTCTTTCCCAATATGACACTCTAGTGCATTTTGTTCACTAACGGTGTTAAAGACAGATGTGAAAATACCTTTTTACCCCTGGTGCATAAAGTGAGCAAAAATCTGTACATGACAATATATACACTTATGTTACATATTTGGTCATGTTAAATGATCAATTGAGACCCCATAACTTGGTCAATGATCTGATTTCAATCCAAAAAATTGTCCTCTCACTTTAATTCAAAAAAATGAAAATTTGGCAAAATCTCCCCTGTAATTTGATCCCATATCTCATACAATTCACACACACACACACACACACACACACACACACACACACACACACACACACACACACATATATACACACAATATGCATCACAACATGAACAACAACTAGAAGCAGCCATGTTCACACATACATCACATTTAGGTTCACATTCACCACATACATCAGTACTAGTTGGCATGCATCACATACTGTTTCACACATGAGGTCAGGTCCACAAGTACATCACATGAGCAGCACAAAAGGACATCCAAAAGTAACCATGACATTAAGGAAAACATGAGAATCACAAACTGAGCCGCCTTTTGCTTCTTGTGCTCATTGAAGGACTTGCAGAGTTAAATTTTTTGCTTCTTGTGCACATTGCTGGGCTGTCTTGTGGCACCATAGGAATCTTTTCACTGCACTCCTTACTCTTGCCCCTAACCTTCACATGAACATTTGTTTCATCGCCATGCATAGGAAACTCAATGGAAATTGGCTCCGGCTGTTTTGAGCCAGTTCTTGATCTGCACTTAGGCATGTAAGGCAGCAGTAGTTTTTAGCAATTGAAAACAAACAAATATTCATAACATGTCAACTAAAAAGAGAAACAATACCTCTTGGATCGAACCGATCCAGATTTCCCCCCTTTTCCCTTTTTGTTTGTATTCTTCAAGCTTTTGCTATGGTGAGAAGAAAGCAATAAGAATACAGAACCAGTTTTAATTTAACTAAATCTCAAAATCTGAACTAGTTGTAATCACCTTTTTTATGCTCCAGCACTAGAGTTAACATGTTTCCCCCTTTTTTGGTTGTAGTTTCCAAGCTTTTGCTATTATGGTGAGCAGAAAGGTACTTACAATTCAAACATTGTTTTCATGTATTTATGAGCACAAGTGTAAAATTACGAACCTTGGGGGAAAACACATTCTTGTTGGTACTCCATCTTCACAAGGCACAATGGATAACTCAGCTGTTTTGGTTGTCTTTGTCCTTTTCTTTGGTGGTTCTCTACAAACAAGAGATAGGAAAGTATTGAACATGTATAGTTGGAAGAATAATGCAAAAATGAGTAAATCTATACTACTCCCTCCGTTCCAAATTACTCGTTGCAAAAATGGATGTATCTAGAACTAAAATACATATAGATACATCCATACCTGCGACAAGTAATTCGGAATGGAGGGAGTACCTCACAGCCATCATTGCAGCAATGTCCTCTGGATTTCCCTTCTTACATCTGTGCCAATGATGCCCATATTCCTTACAAATAGGACATAAGTGTTGACCACTTTTCCTTTTCTTCTCACTGCAACCTTTGTACCTCTCAGTTTTACGCCTACCAGCCGTGGCCTTCAATAGTGGTGGATGCATGAAGAATCCATGGTCAGATTTAGGTCATTGGGTCTTGTCTGGCATAGCTAGAATTAGTTGGGCATAAGCTGCTCTATATTTGTCAACGGAGAAATACAAGTCCACATAGTGTCGTATGTGTGCATTGCTAAGTGACGTGATGAATGCAAGAGTATGTTTGCAAGGATGGCCAGAAACTTGCCATTGTCGACAAGAACATGTCCCCTCTTGCAAGTTGACCACAAACCTAAAGCCACTACCACCTAATGCAGTTACTTCAGCCACTTCTTCGGAGCTTTCTACCACCTCCAAGTTTAATTCCCTGGTCATTGCATTCAGCTTCTTAATTATGTGGGGCAGAATCAAACCATCTAACTCCTTTTCTACTTTTCTCCTTCGGTTCCACAATATCATAATCAATTGTCTCGCCTTATCAAAGAGGTCATCCAAGTTCAAGGACTTGTGGTGCTTAATCCAATTGTTAAAGCTCTCAGCCAGGTTGTTGGTTACATAGTCTACCTTGCATATAGTTGAGAATTGACTCATAGACCACAACCTATTGTGCCACTTCCTTATATATGCAGTTGCAGCTGGCTTTGTTGTCTCCATAATACTCAATGATAGGCTCATATGGTTCAGAGGGTTCCCAATATACAATGAACATCTGCGCCATCTTTGACTTAGCATGTTTCTCAAACATATACATCAACTCTTGGTCTGATTTTATTTCTGGAAACGTTTTCAGAACTTCATCATAGTAGTGAACATGCGCAACTTCCAAATAACATGGCTGGTACTGCACTATAATTGATTCAACGAAATCTTCATAATTTGTCAAGTCGGAATCAATAACCTTCTCAAAATAAAAGCACATGGGCTCTGAAAGGATCGATATGGTTGACTAGAGGGGGGGGTGAATAGGCAACTAACACTTTTTAGCTTTTCTTTAACAATTTAAACTTTGCATCAAAATAGGTTATCTAGATATGCAACTAGGTGAGAAACCTATATGATGCAACAAGGATAGGAACACAAGCAAGCAAGATATATGAAACAAATAAGCTTGCACAAGTAAAGGCACGAGATAACCAAGAGTGGAGACGGTGGAGACGAGGATGTGTTGCTGAAGTTCCTTCCCTTTGAGAGGAAGTACGTCTCCGTTAGAGCGGTGTGGAGGCACAATGCTCCCCAAGAAGCCACTAGGGCCACCGTATTCTCCTCACGCCCTCACACAATGCAAGATGCCGTGATTCCACTATTGGTGCCCTTGGAGGTGGCGACCGAACCTTTACAAACTAGGTTGGGGCAATCTCCACAACTCAATTGGAGGCTCCCAACGACACCACGAAGCTTCACCACAATGGACTATGGCTTCGCGGTGACCTCAACCGTCTAGGATGCTCAAACACCCAAGAGTAACAAGATCCGCAAGGGATTAGTGGGGGGAATCAAATATCTCTTGGTGGAAGTGTAGATCGAGGCCTTCTCAACCACTCCTGAGCAAATCAACAAATTTGGTCGGCTAGGGAGTGAGATCAGGCGAAAATGGAGCTTAGAGCAATAATGGAGCTTGGGGATGGAAGAGGTTGGTCAACGAGGAAGAAGGGGACCCTTAAATAGTGTGGGATAAAGATCCAACCGTTACCCACCAACAAGCCCGCGGCTAGCGGTACTATCGCGCCTGGCCAGCGGTACTACCGCAAGGCCGCGCGGTACTACCGCACGGCTGTGCGGTGCTACCGTACCATCCCACGGTACTGCCGCAACCCCAGCGACAGAAAAGAAAAACAGACACGCAGGAACTGGGGGCGGTACTTCCGCAAGCGTGGTACTACCGCGCTCCCCATGCGGTACTACCGCGAGGCAAAAAACCCCAGCCAGGGGGGAGGAAACTTCCGTGCCTACTTCCGCAAAGAAACGGAAGTAGCAAAAACCCGACACAGTAGTACCGCCGAGGGGCGGTACTACTGCCTGACTGCATAGCGCGGTACTACCGCGCGGCAAAAAGGTACTACCGCGGTAGGTGCGGATGTAAAAAATTACATCTGCCCCTACTACCGCGAAGGGGCGGCACTAGCCTGGTGGGCAGCGGTAGTGCGGCTCCAGGGGAGCGGTACTACCGTGGGCACCTGCGGTACTACTGCGCCACCGCGCGGTACTACCGCGGATGCCTACGGTACTACCGCTTTCCTGGGAGCAGTACTACCGCGACCAACCACAGCAGCCAGACAAGGGAGGCAGGAAACCGGAGGAAGCTCCAAGGAAAAAAGGAGGGGACAAGAAGGAGACGTGTATGTGATGATTCCACCCAAACCTTTCCAACGCGGACCCCCTCTTAATAGTACGGCTTTCCTACGACTCAAATCCACCAAAAAGAAACGTAGAAAAGACGTCGTCTCCATCAGTCTTCGAGGGGCACCCAACCGTCTTGTTCCTAGCAATGAAGTGTCTGAAATACTCAAGGCACACGATTAGTCCGCAAATGCGTTGTCATCAATCACCAAAACACTTAGGGATAAATATGCCCTTACAATCTCCCCCTTTTTGGTGGATTGATGACAATACGGGATTTGCACAAGGAAAATAATATTAAGTAAATGCAAACCCCTCCTCTCTAGAATATAGACGGGCTCCCCCTAGATGTGTGCCACCTGGATGAGTGCTTTGGACTGCATGGCACATGAATACTAGGATCAAAGCTCCCCCTATATTATAGAGACAAGGCATATCTATCACTAGACAAGATAGCACAAACATAGGTTAACTACGATAGATAAAGTGCATATGTCTTACACCATATGAGGAAAGGTCTCGAAAGCACAAACCAAACAAGAGCAAACAAGCACAAACGAGGTCCAAAAGACAAAGCAAATAAACGCACCAAGCACAACACAACGCAAATCCCTACACTCTCTCCCCCTTTGGCATCGAGACGCCAAAAAGGCAGAGAGGACACCTACACACACGGGGTGGCTCAGGCAGAGAAGTCGTCCCACTGCTCCTCGTGCTCCTCGTTAGACTCAACGGCGGGGATAGTCTTCTCGAAGTCATCCTCTGAACTGGTCCACTTGTATCCCTGCTTTGACATCCAGGCAGCCTCAGGTGTGATGACGTCCTCAGACCCGCCAGACACATCCTCTCCAAAGAGCCTCATAACCTTCTTGTCACGGCGGCGACTCTCCTTGTCTGCCATGTGAGCCCTGTACTATCCCTTTGCCTGCATGCAGAAGAGAGTCTTCATCTTGTCCTTTAGCTTTTTGTCCCATGATGGCTCAAACGAAGGAGTGGTGGACCTAGCAGCACGGTCCTCAGCAACATTCTCAGCAGCAGCCTCCTCCTCACCAGCAACCCTCCTAGCAGAAGAGGCCTTAGCATGGGTAGTGGTGTTGGCCCAGTTGGGCTTGACGCGGAGGCTGATGGACTCATGGCGAATCCAGTCTGGAGCAAGGAACTCATCACCAGGGTACATCTTCTCCCAAGTGGTGGAGAGATGCCGAAACAGGTACGGTCCATAGATAGGTACCTTGCGAGTGAACACTGCAAACCGAAGCTCACACCACATGATGTCTGAGACATCAAGTGGCTGAGTCTGAGAAGAACGTGCCTCTGCACACAGGAGCAACATGTCCACTAGATATGCATGGACCTTGTCCTTGTCGCCAATGCGTGGGAACAGAGTGTTGCGGAAGATGCGATGCATGATATCCAGAAAGGAGTTCAACACCCAAGTTGAATTGCCATTAGGGAGCACCTTCTCAACAAGGAAAGGCGGAAGCAGGTTCTTGTTGGCAGACTCAGAGTTGGCATGGGGGCGAACACCAACGGGGGTGTGAAGCCCGTCATCAGGAATGTGCAGCAGATCCATGAACTCTTTCCATGTAGCAGACAGCTGACGACTGTTGGTCATCCAGGTCATCCTCCGCTCCTCCCCGGGATGAAAGTACACTGAGGCAAAGAACTGACAGATGAGCTCAGGGTCATAGTCAAGGTGAAAGGAGATCACCGGCTCAATAGCAAACTGCTCCACCAAGTCCAGAGCCTCTCCAAAATAGTCACGAAACTTGTCCTTCCGCATGTGATGCATGTCTATCCACTTGACATCCACGAAGGTATTCTGCTTGCTCTTGATCACATCCAGATAGATGAGAACCTGTTGCTTGTTCCAGAACATCTCGGTGCCTCTGAGCACAGCCCGAGGAGTCACATAGGGATTGATCCTCCGGCGTTCGACATACTCTGAGACAGAAATCTCGTCCATGCCCTTAGCAGGTTCCTTTTGCTTGCTGGCAGTGGTCTTGACATTGCGCTTGGGGCATTGGAGCCCTCTGGGGCTTCATCTTGGGGGTTGCGCAGACGCTTGGAGCCAGTGTCACGACTGGGATTGGAACGGCGAGAGCCACCACCTGAGACACAAAAACGCAAAACACCCACAACCACCAAGAGGGATTAATGCAAAGACCACAACAAAGCAAGAGAAACAAGTAGAAAGCACACATGATAAATGCCTAGAGAGAGATTTGATCCCTACGGTAGTACTGCCAAGTGATGCGAAGCTAAGATAGTAGTACTGGTCTTAGACGCGGTAGTACCGTGCAAGGTCACGGTAGTACCGGGTCTAGGAGCGGTAGTACGACCTTAGCGCCTCAGCTAGCGCGGTAGTACCGCGTCTGCTGAGCGGTAGTACCGCACAAGCTAGCACGGTAGTACCGCACCTGACGGGCGGTAGTACCGCAAGAGCGGTAGTACCGCACATCAGACACGGTAGTACCGCACCACGTTAGATCTGAACACGTTCAAATCTGAGAAAAGCCCGCGAAACCGCGGCGGTACTATGGTTGGACAAAGCTACCACAAGACAGCAAATCAAGTATGATTCCTATGCATCACGAGTCTCCTACATCCTACTCTTGCATAGATTTGGCCTAAAATCTCAAGAACAAGTTTCTCCCCAAAAACCTAGAAGCAAGAGAACAACCAAGAAAAAGAGGGATTTGGGGAAAAACCTTGGTCCATGGCAAGAGGAAGTGGTGGGGAACGATCCCACCGGTCAGAATCCGAGGAGAGTGGCCGGAGACGGAGATCCGGCGAGGGCCTCCGGCGCCGTTCTTGAGCGAGCGAGAGAGAGAGAGACGTGGGGAGAGAGACAAATGAATGGGTATGGGGAGTTGGAACTCCCCTGCCCAAGTCATAACCCCCACGCTCTCTCGACGGCGCGGTAGTACCGTGCCCCAACGCGGTAGTACCGCCTGGCGCGGTACTTCCGAAGTACCGCACCTGAGCGGTAGTACCGTGCTGTGGCACGGTAGTACCATGCCTCCCAAAGCGGTAGTACCACGGCCAGACGCGGTAGTACCGTGGGCTCATGAAGATGCACGTTTCGAGCACACGAAAAACGGGGTATTTGCACAAACACTCCGAGCCAACATGACACCACAAGACCATGCTACACACAAAGCCAAAAAGGTACACGACAAACAAAACAACCACGAGACACCACCTCTCCAAAGAGAGGGCGGTGGCCGTAGCCACATATGTTTGAGTCAATTGGTATGGCACCGCGAAGAATTATCCTTGGGTCCATGACCAAAACTCGTCTTTGAAGCACAAGTACCATCAAACATGGCTAATGTGAAAGACTTGATCAATTTATGCATAATGGGGGGAAGGAGAGTTCATTGAGAGAACATCACTCCCCCTATGTCCATGCCTACATCTAAACAGGACAACACGTTGAGTATGGTGGGGTGTGCAAGGGTTCAAGCAACATTGCTTGAATCAATGATATTTAGCTCATGCCTTAACTCGCGAAATCTTGCTTCATCCAAGGCCTTCGTGAAGATATCTGCAAGGTTATCATGAGTGTTGACATAGTTGAGCTCGATCTCTCCTCGCCTAATGTGATCCCGAATGAAGTGATACCGGATCTCAATATGCTGTTGGGGAACGCAGTAATTTCAAAAAATTTCCTACGCACACGCAAGATCATGGTGATGCATAGCAACGAGAGGGGAAGAGTGTGATCTACGTACCCTTGTAGATCGACAACGGAAGCGTTAACTTGGTTGATGTAGTCGTACGTCTCCACGGCTCGACCGATCAAGCACCGAAACTATGGCACCTCCGAGTTCTAGCACACGTTCAGCTCGATGACGATCCCCGGACTCCGATCCAGCAAAGTGTCGGGGAAGAGTTCCGTCAGCACGACGGCGTGGTGACGATCTTGATGTACTACCGTCGCAGGGCTTCGCCTAAGCACTACTACAATATTATCGAGGACTATGGTGGAAGGGGGCACCGCACACGGCTAAGAATATGATCACGTGGATCAACTTGTATCTATGGGGTGCCTCTTGCCTCCGTATATAAAGGATCCAAGGGGGGGTGCGGCCGGCCCTAGTAGGAGGCGCACAGGAGGAGTCCTACTCCTATCGGGAGTAGGACTCCCCTCCCTTTCTTTGTCCAATTAGGAGAGGAGGAAGGAAGGGAGAGAGGAGAGGGGGGCGCCGCCCCTCCCTCCTTGTCCAATTCGGACTAGGGGGAGAGGGGGCGCGCGGCCTGCCCTGGCAGCCCCTCCTCTTCTCCACTTTAGGCCCATGAGGCCCATTAACCCCCCGGGGGGTTCCGGTAACCCCCCGGTGCTCCAGTTTTATCCGAAACTTCCCCGGAACACTTCCGGTGTCCGAATATAGCCGTCCAATATATCAATCTTTATGTCTCGACCATTTCGAGACTCCTCGTCATGTCCATGATCACATCCGGGACTCTGAACTAACTTCGGTACATCAAAACTCATAAACTCATAATATAACTGTCATCGAAACCTTAAGCGTGTGGACCCTACGGGTTCGAGAATAATGTAGACATGACCGAGACACGTCTCCGGTCAATAACCAACAGCGGAACCTGGATGCTCATATTGGCTCCTACATATTCTACGAAGATCTTTATCGGTCAGACCGCATAACAACATACGTTGTTCCCTTTGTCATCGGTATGTTACTTGCCCGAGATTCGATCGTCGGTATCTCAATACCTAGTTCAATCTCGTTACCGGCAAGTCTCTTTACTCATTCTGTAATACATCATCTCGCAACTAACTCATTAGTTGCAATGCTTGCAAGGCTTATGTGATGTGCATTACCGAGAGGGCCCAGAGATACCTCTCCAACAATCGGAGTGACAAATCCTAATCTCGAAATACGCCAACCCAACATGTACCTTTGGAGACACCTGTAGAGTACCTTTATAATCACCCATTTACGTTGTGACGTTTGGTAGCACACAAAGTGTTCCTCCGGCAAACGGGAGTTGCATAATCTCATAGTCATAGGAACATGTATAAGTCATGAAGAAAGCAATAGCAACATACTAAACGATCGGGTGCTAAGCTAATGGAATGGGTCATGTCAATCAGATCATTCAACTAATGATGTGATCCCGTTAATCAAATGACAACTCTTTGTCCATGGTTAGGAAACATAACCATCTTTGATTAACGAGCTAGTCAAGTAGAGGCATACTAGTGACACTCTGTTTGTCTATGTATTCACACATGTATTATGTTTCCGGTTAATACAATTCTAGCATGAATAATAAACTTTTATCATGATATAAGGAAATAAATAATAACTTTATTATTGCCTCTAGGGCATATTTCCTTCAGTCTCCCACTTGCACTAGAGTCAATAATCTAGATTACATCACCATGTGATTAACATCGATAGTTCACATCATCATGTGATTAACACCCATAGTTCACATCGCCATGTGACCAACACCCAAAGGGTTTACTAGATTCAGTAATCTAGTTCACATCGCTATGTGATTAACACCCAAAGAGTACTAAGGTGTGATCATGTTTTGCTTGTGAGAGAATTTTAGTCAACGGGTCTGCCATATTCATATCCATATGTATTTTGCAAATATCTATGTCAACAATGCTCTGCACGGAGCTACTCTAGCTAATTGCTCCCACTTTCAATATGTATCCAGATTGAGACTTAAAGTTATCTAGATCAGTGTCAAAACTTGCATCGATGTAACTCTTTACGACGAACCTTTTGTCACCTCCATAATCGAGAAACATATCCTTATTCCACTAAGGATAATTTTGACCGCTGTCCAGTGATCTACTCCTAGATCACTATTGTACTCCCTTGCCAAAAAGTGTAGGGTATACAATAGATCTGGTACACAGCATGGCATACTTTACAGAACCTATGGCTAAGGCATAGGGAATGACTTTCATTCTCTTTCTATCTTCTGCCGTGGTCGGGCTTTGAGTCTTACTCAATTTCATACCTTGTAACACAGGTAAGAACCCTTTCTATGATTGTTCCATTTTGAACTACAAAATCTTGTCAAGGTATGTACTCATTGAAAAAAACTTATCAAGCGTCTTGATCTATCTCTATAGATCTTGATGCTCAATATGTAAGCAGTTTCACCGAGGTCTTTCTTTGAAAAACTCCTTTCAAACACTCCTTTATGCTTTGCAGAATAATTCTACATTATTTCCGATCAACAATATGTCATTCACATATACTTATCAGAAATGTTGTAGTGCTCCCACTCACTTTCTTGTAAATACAGGCTTCACCGCAAGTCTGTATAAATCTATATGTTTTGATCATACTATCAAAGCGTTTATTCCAACTCCGAGATGCTTGCACCAGTCCAGAGATGGATCGCTGGAGCGTGCTTATTTTGTTAGCACCTTTAGAATTGACAAAACCTTCTGGTTGCATCATATACAACTATTTCTTTAAGAAATCCATTAAGGATTGCAGTTTTGTTATCCATTTGCCAGATTTCATAAAATGCGGCAATTGCTAACATGATTTGGACAGACTTTTAAGCATTGATACGAGTGAGAAAATCTCATCGTAGTCAACACCTTGAACTTTGTCGAAAACCTTTTTGCGACAATTCTAGCTTGTAGATAGTAACACTACTATCAGCGTCCGTCTTCCTCTTGAAGATCCATTTATTTTCTATGGCTTGCCGATCATTGGGCAAGTCAACCAAAGTCCATACTTTGTGCTCATACATGGATCCCATCTCAGATTTCATGGCCTCAAGCCATTTTGCGGAATCTGGGCTCACCATTGCTTCTTCATAGTTCGCAAGTTCGTCATGGTCTAGTAACATGACTTCCAGAACAGGATTACCGTACCACTCTGGTGCGGATCTTACTCTGGTTTACCTACGAGATTCGGTAGTAACTTGATCTGAAGTTACATGATCATCATCATTAGCTTCCTCACTAATTGGTGTAGTAGTCACAAGAACAGATTTCTGTGATGAACTACTTTCCAATAAGGGAGATGGTACAATTACCTTATCAAGTTTTCTACTTTCCTCCCACTCACTTCTTTCGAGAGAAACTCCTTCTCTGGAAAGGATCCATTCTTAGCAACGAATGTCTTGCCTTCGGATCTGTGATAGAAGGTGTACCCAATAGTCTCCTTTGGGTATCCTATGAAGACATATTTCTCTGATTTGGGTTTGAGCTTATCAGGATGAAACTTTTTCATATAAGCATCACAATCCCAAACTTTAAGAAATGACAACTTTGGTTTCTTGCCAAACCACAGTTCAGATTGTGTCGTCTCAACGGACTTAGATGGTGCCCTTTTAAACGTGAATGCAGTTGTCTTTAATGCATAACCCCAAAACGATAGTGGTAGATCGGTAAGAGACATCATAGGTCGCACCATATCTAATAAAGTACGGTTATGACGTTCGGACACACCATTATGCTGTGGTGTTCCAGGTGGCGTGAGTAGTGAAACTATTTCACATTGTTTTAACTGAAGACCAAACTCATAACTCAAATACTCTTCTCCACGATCAGATCGTAGAAACTTTATTTTCTTGTTACGATGATTTTCCACTTCACTCTGAAATGCTTTGAACTTTTCAAATGTTTCAGACTTATGTTTCATCAAGTAGATATACTCATATCTGCTCAAATCATCTGTGAAGATCAGAAAATAATGATACCTGTCGCGAGTCTCAATATTCATCGGACCACATACATCAGTATGTATGATTTCCAACAAATTTGTTGCTCGCTCCATTGTTCCGAAGAACGGAGTTGTAGTAATCTTGCCCATGAGGCATGGTTCGCAAGCATCAACTGATTCATAATCAAGTGATTCCAAAAGCCCATCAGCATGGAGTTTCTTCATGCGCTTTACACCAATATGACCTAAACAGCAGTGCCACAAATAAGTTGCACTATCATTATTAACTTTGCATCTTTTGGTTTCAATATTATGATTATGTGTATTACTACGACCGAGATCCAACGAACTATTTTCATTGGGTGTGTAACCATATAAGGTTTTATTCATGTAAACAAAACAACAATTTATTCTCTTACTTAAATGAATAACCGTATTACAATAAACATGATCAAATCATATTCATGCTCAACGCAAACACCAAATAACACTTATTTAGGTTCAACACTAATCCCAAAAGTATAGGGAGTGTGCGATGATGATCATATCAATCTTGGAACCACTTCCAACACACATCGTCACTTCACCCTTAACTAGTCTCTGTTTATTCTGCAACTCCCGTTTCGAGTTACTAATCTTAGCAACTAAACTAGTATCTATTACTGAGGGGTTGCTATAAACACTAGTAAAGTACACATCAATAACATGTATATCAAATATACTTATGTTCACTTTGCCATCCTTCTTATCCGCCAATCACTTGGGGTAGTTCTGCTTCCAGTGAACAGTCCCTTTGCAGTAGAAGCACTTAGTCTCAGGCTTAGAATCAGACTTGGGCTTCTTCACTTGAGCAGCAACTTGCTTGCTGTTCTTCTTGAAGTTCCCCTTCTTCCCTTTGTCCCTTTACTTGAAACTAGTGGTTTTGTTTACCATCAACACTTGATGCTTTTCTTGATTTCTACCTTCGTTGATTTCAGCATCACGAAGAGCTTGGAAGTGTTTCCATTATCCCTTGCATATTATAGTTCATCATGAAGTTCTAGTAACTTGGTGATGCTGATTAGAGAATTCTGTCAATCACTATTTTATCTGGAAGATTAACTCCCACTTGATTCAAGCGATTGTAGTACCCAGACAATCTGAGCACATGCTCACTGCTTGAGCTATTCTCCTCCATCTTTTAGCTATAGAACTTGTTGGAGACTTCATATCTCTCAACTCGGGTATTTGCTTGAAATATTAACTTCAACTCCTGGAACATCTCATATGGTCCATGACGTTCAAAACGTCTTTGAAGTCCCGATTCTAAACCGTTTAAGCATGGTGCACTAAACTATCAAGTAGTCATCATATTGAGCTAGCCAAATGTTCATAACATCTGCATCTGCTCCTGCAATAGGTTTGTCACCTAGCGGTGCATCAAAAACATAATTCTTCTGTGCAGCAATGAGGATAAACCTCAGATCACGGATCCAATCCGCATCATTGCTACTAACATCTTTCAACTTAGTTTTCTCTAGGAACATATCAAAAATAAAACAGGGAGCTAAACGCAAGCTATTGATCTATAACATGGATATGCTAATACTACCAGGCCTAAGTTCATGATAAATTAAAGTTCAATTAATCATATTACTTAAGAACTCCCACTTAGATAGACATCCCTCTAATCCTCTAAGTGATTACGTGATCCAAATCAACTAAACCATGTCCGATCATCACATGAGATGGAGTAGTTTCATTGGTGAACATCGCTATGTTGATCATATCTACTATATGATTCACGCTCGACCTTTCGGTCTCCGTGTTCCGAGGCCATATCTGTATATGCTTGGCTCGTCAAGTATAACCTGAGTATTCCGCGTGTGCAACTGTTTTGTACCCGTTGTATTTGAACGTAGAACCTATCACACCCGATCATCACGTGGTGTCTCAGCATGAAGAACTTTCGCAACGGTGCATACTCAGGGAGAACACTTCTTGATAATTAGTGAGAGATCATCTTATAATGCTACCGTCAATCAAAGCAAGATAAGATGCATAAAAGATAAACATCACATGCAATCAATATAAGTGATATGATATGGCCATCATCATCTTGTGCTTGTGATCTCCATCTCCGAAGCACCGTCATGATCACCATCATCACCGGCGCGACACCTTGATCTCCATCGTAGCATCGTTGTCGTCTCGCCAATCTTATGCTTCCACGACTATCGCTACCGCTTAGTGATAAAGTAAAGCATTACAGCGCGATTGCATTGCATACAATAAAGCGACAACCATATGGCTCCTGCCAGTTGCCGATAACTCGGTTACAAAACATGATCATCTCATACAATAAAATTTAGCATCATGTCTTGACCATATCACATCACAACATGCCCTGCAAAAACAAGTTAGACATCCTCTACTTTGTTGTTGCAAGTTTTACGTGGCTGCTACGGGCTTAAGCAAGAACCAATCTTACCTACGCATCAAAACCACAACGATAGTTTGTCAAGTTGGTGTTGTTTTAACCTTCGCAAGGACCGGGCGTAGCCACACTCGGTTCAACTAAAGTTGGAGAAACTGTCACCCGCTAGCCACCTTTGTGCAAAGCACGTCGGGAGAACCGGTCTCGCGTAAGCGTACGCGTAATGTCGGTCCGGGCCGCTTCGTCCAACAATACCGCCGAACCAAAGTATGACATGCTGGTAAGCAGTATGACTTATATCGCCCACAACTCACTTGTGTTCTACTCGTGCATATAACATCAACACATAAAACCTAGGCTCGGATGCTACTGTTGGGGAACGCAGTAATTTCAAAAAAATTCCTACGCACACGCAAGATCATGGTGATGCATAGCAACGAGAGGGGAAGAGTGTGATCTAGGTACCCTTGTAGATCGACAACGGAAGCGTTAACTTGGTTGATGTAGTCGTACGTCTCCACGGCTCGACCGATCAAGCACCGAAACTACGACACCTCCGAGTTCTAGCACACGTTCAGCTCGATGACGATCCCCGGACTCCGATCCAGCAAAGTGTCGGGGAAGAGTCCCGTCAGCACGACGGCGTGGTGACGATCTTGATGTACTACCGTCGCAGGGCTTCGCCTAAGCACTGCTACAATATTATCGAGGACTATGGTGGAAGGGGGCACCGCACACGGCTAAGAATATGATCACGTGGATCAACTTGTATCTATGGGGTGCCTCTTGCCTCCGTATATAAAGGATCCAAGGGGGGGTGCGGCCGGCCCTAGTAGGAGGCGCGCAGGAGGAGTCCTACTCCTACGGGGAGTAGGACTCCCCTCCCTTTCCTTGTCCAATTAGGAGAGGGGGAAGGAAGGGAGAGAGGAGAGGGGGGCGCCGCCCCTCCCTCCTTGTCCAATTCGGACTAGGGGGAGAGGGGGCGCGCGGCCTGCCCTGGCAGCCCCTCCTCTTCTCCACTTTAGGTCCATGAGGCCCATTAACCCCCCGGGGGGTTCCGGTAACCCCCCGGTGCTCCGGTTTTATCCGAAACTTCCCCGGAACACTTCTGGTGTCCGAATATAGCCGTCCAATATATCAATCTTTATGTCTCGACCATTTCGAGACTCCTCGTCATGTCCGTGATCACATCCGGGACTCCGAACTAACTTCGGTACATCAAAACTCATAAACTCATAATATAACTGTCATCGAAACCTTAAGCGTGCGGACCCTACGGGTTCGAGAATAATGTAGACATGACCGAGACACGTCTCCGGTCAATAACCAATAGCAGAACCTGGATGCTCATATTGGCTCCTACACATTCTACGAAGATCTTTATCGGTCAGACCGCATAACAACATACGTTGTTCCCTTTGTCATCGGTATGTTACTTGCCCGAGATTCGATCGTCGGTATCTCAATACCTAGTTCACTCTCGTTACCGGCAAGTCTCTTTACTCGTTCCGTAATACATCATCTCGCAACTAACTCATTAGTTGCAATGCTTGCAAGGCTTATGTGATGTGCATTACCGAGAGGGCCCAGAGATACCTCTCCGACAATCGGAGTGACAAATCCTAATCTCGAAATACGCCAACCCAACATGTACCTTTGGAGACACCTGTAGAGTACCTTTATAATCACCCATTTACGTTGTGACGTTTGGTAGCACATAAAGTGTTCCTCCGGCAAACGGGAGTTGCATAATCTCATAGTCATAGGAACATGTATAAGTCATGAAGAAAGCAATAGCAACATACTAAACGATCGGGTGCTAAGCTAATGGAATGGGTCATGTCAATCAGATCATTCAACTAATGATGTGATCTCGTTAATCAAATGACAACTCTTTGTCCATGGTTAGGAAACATAACCATCTTTGATTAACGAGCTAGTCAAGTAGAGGCATACTAGTGACACTCTGTTTGTCTATGTATTCACACATGTATTATGTTTCTGGTTAATACAATTCTAGCATGAATAATAAACTTTTATCATGATATAAGGAAATAAATAATAACTTTATTATTGCCTCTAGGGCATATTTCCTTCATATGCTTCGTCTTGAAGTGTTGCACCGGGTTGAGAGAGATCTTGATGGCACTTTCATTGTCACACCAAAGAGGCACTTTGTCACAAATGACACCGTAATCCTTTAAAGTTTGCCTCATCCATAAGAGTTGTGCACAACAACTACCGGCCGCCACATACTCCGCTTCGGTGGATGATTGAGACACACAACTTTGCTTTTTGGAAGACCAACTTACCAAAGAGCAACCAAGGAATTGGCACCCTCCGGAAGTGGACTTCCTATCCACTTTGTCTCCCGCCCAATCGGAATCCGAATACCCTACAAGCTTGAAGTTTGCTCCTCTTGGATACCATAGGCCAAAGTTTGGGGTATGAGCCAAATATCGAAAGATTCGTTTGACCACCACATAGTGATTTACCTTAGGTGCAGCTTGTAAACATGCACAAATTCCCACACTCAATACGATATCCGGTCTAGATGCACAAAGGTAAAGCAAGGAACCTATCATGGAGCGATATACCTTTTAATCCACCGCTTTACCATTGGGATCTATGTCAAGTTGGCACTTGGTGGGCATGGGAGTGGAAGCTGGCTTGACATCACTTAGCTTGAATCTTTTGAGCATGTCTTGAGTATATTTGGCTTGATTGATGAAGCTTCCTTCTCTTCTTTGCTTCACTTTGAACCCTAGAAAGAACTTCAACTCTCCCATGGAAGACATCTCGAACTTTGAGGTCATGAGAGCGGCAAATTCCTCATTGAAAGCTTTGTTAGGGGAACCAAAGATAATATCATCAACATATAATTGGCACACAAACAACACCCCTTTGACCTTCTTAGTAAAAAGAGTGGGTTCGATTAGCCCAACTTCAGAACCACGGTCTTGTAACAACTCGGTAAGGTGGTCATACCACGCACGTGGGGCTTGTTTAAAGCCATAGAGTGCCTTATTGAGTTGATACACATGATCGGGAAAGTAGGGATCCTCGAACCCGGGGGGTTGCTTGACATAAACCAATTCATTAATGGGACCATTAAGAAAAGCACTCTTCACATCCATTTGTTGTAACTTAAAGTTATGATGAGAAGCATAAGCAATCAACATGTGAATAGATTCAAGATGAGCAACGGGAGCAAAGGTTTCACCGTAGTCGATACCCTCGACTTGGGAGTAGCCTTGTGCTACCAAACGAGCCTTGTTGCGAATGATAATCCCATGGGCATCTTGATTTTTCTTAAATATCCACTTGGTTCCGATGACATTGTGGTTCCCTGTCGGTCTTGGCACCAATCTCCACACTTTGTTGCGCTCGAAGTTGTTGAGTTTTTCATGCATGGCATTGAGCCAATCCGGATCTTCTAGCGCCTCATAGACCTTGTGGGGTTCCACACAAGAGACAAACGCGTGATGCTCACAATAATTTTCTAATTGTCTACGAGTGCTTACCCCCTTTCTTAAGCTTCCAAGCACATTCGTCATGAGATAATCCTTGGTGGAGAGCTTGGAAGCAACCTTGGCGGCACGACGCTCTAATTCCTCCTCGGGGGTGAGACGAGGAGTGGTCACTTGATCATCTTGAGCGTCGTCTTGAGCTTGTTCTTGTTCTTGAACTTGCTCGGAGGAGAGAACTTGACCTTGGGCATCACTTGATGTGTCAACACCGTCTTGAGCGTGATCTTGCCCTTGGTCATGTTCTTGAGGATGAGGGCCTTCATGTTGTTCTTCGGAAGCGTGTGGGCCTTGGGTTGGTGATGGCTCCGCTTGAGTGGAGCTTTGTCCTTCTCCTTCGGCCACAAGGGGTTCCTCAATGGGTAGGATAAAGCCAACACCCATTCTTCTTATGGCTTGGGGAGGAATTTCATCACCTACATCACAAGTGCCACTTTGCTCCACTTGGGAGCCGTTATTCTCATCAAACTCCACGTTACACGTCTCCTCAATAAGTCCCATGGATTTATTGAGGACACGGTAAGCATGAGAGTTTGTAGCATAACCAACAAATATGCCCTCATAAGCTCTAGCCTCAAATTTAGACAACCGAACACCTTTCTTGAGAATGAAACACTTACACCCGAACACCCGGAAGTACTTGAGGTTGGGCTTGTTACCGGTGAGTATCTCATATGGAGTCTTGTTCAAGCCCTTGCGGAGGTAGAGCCGATTGGATGCATGACAGGCGGTGTTGATAGCTTCGGCCCAAAAGTTGTACGGAGACTTGAACTCCGCCATCATGGTCCTTGCCGCATCCATCAACGTCCGGTTCTTCCTCTCCGCAACACCATTTTGTTGAGGGGTGTAAGGTGCAGAGTATTCATGCTTGATCCCCTCATCACTAAGAAACTCATCCAAGGTGTAGTTCTTGAACTCGGTGCCGTTGTCACTTCTTATTGTAAAGATCTTTGCATTGTGTTCATGTTGTGCTTCATTTGCAAAGTCAATGACGGTTTGTTCGGTCTCGCTCTTCCTCTTGAAGAAATACACCCAAGTGTATCTTGAGTAGTCATCCACAATCACCAAGCAATACTTTCTACCCTCAAGACTATCGAAGGATGGAGGCCCAAAGAGATCCATGTGAAGGAGCTCCAAAGGCCTCTTTGAGTAAATGATAGTCGTGGGAGGGTGAGCCTTCTCATGCAGCTTTCCTTTGATACAAGCACTGCAAGCACGGTCTTTAGCAAAACTAACATTCGTTAGTCCACGGACATGGTCCCCCTTGAGGAGACTTTGCAAAGATCTCATATTGACATGGGCTAAATGGCGATGCCAAAGCCATCCCACATCAACTTTAGTCATTAGGCATGTCGCGGTCTTAGTGGGTCGCTCCAAAAAGTTAATCACATATAGACCGTTCTCGACATGCCCAACAAAGGCTACTTTAAGAGTCTTCCTCCACAAGAGGGCCATGGTATCGATATCAAAGAAAGTGGCAAAGCCCATGATTGCAAGTTGATGAATGGAAAGTAAATTGTATGCAAGGGGCTCAACAAGCATGACCTTCTCGATCATGAGATCATGAGAGATGACCACCTTGCCAAGTCCCAATACCTTGGAGGATGAGGCGTCACCCCACTCGACATTGGTGGGCATAGATGGAATCTTGTGCACGTCCACCACCAAGTCCTTGCTTCCGGTCATATGATTCGTAGCTCCGCTATCGAGCAACCATGATCCCCCACCGGAAGCAAACACCTACAAGAGATTAATGCTTGGTTTTAGGTACCCATTTTGTAATGGGTCCTTTGATGTTAGTAACAAGGGTCTTTGGAACCCAAATAGACCATTCAATATATTCATGAAGAGAACCAACGAATTTGGCATAGACATGCCCATCACTAGCACGACATAACACATAAGAAGGATTAAAGTCGCCGGCTTTGATGCGAGGAGTGACATTGTCCCTTTTGACAATGCCACCCTTCGCATTGTTCTTCTTCTTCTCCTCGGAGGCACTTTCTCCCTCCTGGTTGATCAAAAGATCGTTGAGGTTCTTCTTGCCTTGTATGCAAGTCGCAAGACCTCTCTCAAGTTGCCGCTTTAGCTTAGCGTTCTCCTCAACGAGATGCACATGCTCACAACACGGGTTAGTAGCATTTGCATTATCAATTAACATCATACGAGGAAAAGTGGCTTTTTCCTTGATTAGCTTTACTTGAAGTTGACCATGAGACTCTTTGAGGCTAGCATGAGCACCCTTCAAGACCTTGTGAGCCTTGTCAAGTAGATCAAACTCCTCTTTGAGTTTAGCAAGATCAACCTCAAGTTCGGCCTTCTCGGAGTTTAGCCCATGAGAAACAATGAGGACATGATCATATTCTTTCTTTAACTTAGCATGATCAACGTTGTGTGACTCCTCAAGAGCCAAACGAAGACCACGCTCTTCCTTAAGAGCATTGGAAAGATCCGAAATCTCATCGGCATAGTCATGACTATGCCCTTCCATCTTAGTGATGGTGTCTCCGTGTGCCTCGATCATGTCATTGGCTTCACCAAGTTGTTCCAAGAGAGCAACAAAGTGCTTCTTGGATTTTCCCTTGAGTTTGCCCATAAAGGCCTCAAACTCATTTGCCTCCACATTAGCTCCCTCAAGTTCATTAATGCTATCCATCGGAGAAGGATGATTAATGATGGTAGTTTTGATGTTGGGGGTTACCTTGTTGGTGGCTTTAGCCATGAGGCACTTGGAGGTGATGCTCTCATTGGGTGAGTCGAAGAGAGACACCCGTGGAGTCGTCGCAATGGCAACGGAGGCCATGGCAACCGACTCGTCACTTTCATCATTGTCATCATCCTCATTGTACTCTTCTTGTACCACCAATGCCTTGGGAGGAGTCTTCTTGGTGAAGTTGCTCTTGTTGGGGAAAGACTTGGCCTTGTCCTTTCGGATGAGGTTGCCACCATTGTCTTCCCTCTTCTCATACGGGCACTCCGCAACAAAATGACTCACGTTGCCACAATTGTAACAAGTCCTTACATGTTGCTTGCTCTTCGTGCCACTTGAGTTGTTTTTGCTAAAGTTTGGCCTCGAGTTTTTCTTGCTCCAAAATTGCCTTGAAGCAAGTGCCATGTGTTCATGATACGCATACTTCGTATCTTCGGGGTTGCTCTCCTCTTCTTCTTCAGCGGTGAGCTTGGCCTTCAATGCAAGGTTAGGCTTCTTTGCCCTTTGAGAACGAAGCACCGCATTGTCGGCGGTCTTGTCCAAAATGTTCATGGCCACAAACTCATCCAACACTTCGCTTGAGGTCAAAGTGTGGAAGTCCGGTCTTTGACGAATGACGGAGGACATGGCCTTGTGGTAGGGCATCATTGCCTTGAGGAATTTGCGCTTGATCCAATTGTCATCCATGTCCTTGCTCCCGCGATCTCGTAGTGAGACCGCGAGTTTGGTTAATCTCCGATAAAGCTCACGAGGTTCTTCATCTTCTTTCATTGCAAACTCATCGGCCTCATCTTGCACCACTTCATAGTTGGAGCATTGAATGCTTGCGCTTCCCCGGTAGAGAGAGATAACACAATGCCATGCATCTTTGGCCAAGGCAAAGGAACGAAGATGAGGTAGGTCTTTGGGTGGAATTGCATCTTGAATGATGAAGAGAGCATTCTCATTGAATTGATTATCCGCGGCTTCTCGAGGAGTGAAGTTGCTTGGATCATGCGGATAGAAACCTTCTTCAATGATTCTCCAAAGGTTAGTGTTCACATGATTTAAATGACGTTTAAAGCGGTAAACCCAAGAATCAAAGTCCTCATTTTTCACAATCTTAGGGGAGGACCGGCATGATTCAAATGAGTGGAAGGAACCGGTCCACCATAAAAAAGCGGTGGTTCCACATGAGCAAAGATGCCGGTGCCATTTTTACCACTAGAAGAAGGAGCCTTTTCACTACTAGCTTCCCCCTTATCGGAGATAGCATCCGTCACCTTGTCGGTGGGATCACCCACTTTCAACGGTGCGGTGGATAGTTTAAGCCCCTCAAGGAATTTAGTAAACATGCTTTCAATGTCTCCAAGGCCACATTGAACTCCTCACGAGAGACCGAGGTTCCCCCATCACCCGTAGACGAGGTCGGATTCGCACCGGAGTGTTCCTCCACACCGTCTACGGTATCAACCATACTCTTCGAACGGTAAAGTCCTTAATAAATAGACGAGGCTCTGATACCAATTGAAAGGATCGATATGGTTGACTAGAGGGGGGTGAATAGGCAACTAACACTTTTTAGCTTTTCTTTAACAATTTAAACTTTGCATCAAAGTAGGTTATCTAGATATGCAACTAGGTGAGAAACCTATATGATGCAACAAGGATAGGAACACAAGCAAGCAAGATATATGAAACAAATAAGCTTGCACAAGTAAAGGCACGAGATAACCAAGAGTGGAGACGGTGGAGACGAGGATGTGTTGCCGAAGTTCCTTCCCTTTGAGAGGAAGTATGTCTCCGTTGGAGCGGTGTGGAGGCACAATGCTCCCCAAGAAGTCACTAGGGCCACCGTATTCTCCTCACGCCCTCACACAATGCGAGATGCCGTGATTCCACTATTGGTGCCCTTGGAGGTGGCGACCGAACCTTTACAAACTAGGTTGGGGCAATCTCCACAACTCAATTGGAGGCTCCCAACGACACCACGAAGCTTCACCATAATGGACTATGGCTTCGCGGTGACCTCAACCGTCTAGGACGCTCAAACACCCAAGAGTAACAAGATCCGCAAGGGATTAGTGGGGGGAATCAAATATCTCTTGGTGGAAGTGTAGATCGAGGCCTTCTCAACCACTCCCGAGCAAATCAACAAGTTTGGTCGGCTAGGGAGTGAGATCGGGAGAAAATGGATCTTAGAGCAATAATGGAGCTTGGGGATGGAAGAGGTTGGTCAACGGGGAAGAAGGGGACCCCTTAAATAGTGTGGGATAAAGATCCAACCGTTACCCACCAACCAGCCCGCGGCTAGCGGTACTACCGCAACGCCGCGCGGTACTACTGCTTGCAACCAAGCGGTACTACCGCACGGCTGTGCGGTTCTACCGTACCGTCCCACGGTACTACCGCAACCCCAGCGACAGAAAAGAAAAACAGACGCGCAGGAACTAGGGGTCGTACTTCCACAAGCGCGGTACTACCGCGCCCCCCATGCGGTACTACCGCGAGGCAAAAACCCCCAGCCAGGGGGAAGGAAACTTCCGTGCCTACTTCCGCAAAGAAACGGAAGTAGAAAAAACCTGACACAGTAGTACCGCCGAGGGGCGGTACTACTGCATGACTGCATAGCGCGGCACTACCGCGCGGCGAAAATGGTACTACCGCGGTAGGTGCGGATGTAAAAAATTACATCCGCCCCTACTACTGCGAAGGGGCGGCACTAGCCTGGTGGGCAGTGGTAGTGCGGCTCCAGGGGAGCAGTACTACCGTGGGCACCTGCGGTGCTACCGCGCCACCGTGCGGTACTACCGCGGATGCCTACGGTACTACTGTTGGGGATCGTAGCAGAAATTTAAAATTTTCTACACATCACCAAGATCAATCTATGGAATAATCTAGCAACAAGGGTAAGGAGAGTGCATCTACATACCCTTGTAGATCGCTATGAGGAAGTGTTGCAAGAATGCGGATGAAGGAGTCGTACTCGTAGCGATTCAGATCGCGGTTGATTCCGATCTAAGCGCCGAACAACGGCGCCTCCGCGTTCAACACACGTGCAGCCCGGTGACGTCTCCTACGCCTTGATCCAGCAAGGGAAGAAGGAGAGGTTGGGGAAGACTCCATCCAGCAGCAGCACGACGGCGTGGTGGTGGTGGAGGAGCGCGGGACTCCAGCAGGGCTTCGCCAAGCACTACGAGTGACGAGGAGGGAGAGGGCCGCGCCAACAGGGGAGGAACTTCGTATGTTGGGCTGCCCCTTTGCCTCCACTATATATAGGGGGAGAGGGAGGGTTGCGCCCCCACCTAGGGTTCCCACCCCAAGGGGTGCGGCAGCCCTAGATCCCATCTAGGGTGGCGGCCACAAGGGGGAGAGGGGGAGGCGCACCTGGGGTGGGCCTTAGGGCCCATCTGCCCTAGGGTTTGCCCCCCTCCCCTCTAGGAGGCGCCTTGGGCCTTGGTGGGAGGCGCCCCAGCCCACCTAGGGGCTGGTCCCTTCCCACTATTGGCCCATGTAGGCCTCCGGGGCCCGTGGCCCCTCCCGGTGGACCCCCGGACCCCTCCGGTGGTCCCGGTACACTACCGGTGATGCCCGGAACACTTCCGGTGGCCAAAACCATACTTCCTATATATCAATATTTACCTCCGGACCATTCCAGAACTCCTCGTGACATCCGGGATCTCATTCGGGACTCCAAACAACATTTGGTAACTGCGTACATACTTTCCCTATAACCCTAGCGTCATCAAACCTTAAGTGTGTAGACCCTACGGGTTCGGGAGTCATGCAGACATGGCCGAGACAACTCTCTGGTCAATAACCAATAGCGGGATCTAGATACCCATGTTGGCTCCCACATGCTCCACGATGATCTCATCGGATGAACCACGATGTCAAGGATTCAATCAATCCCGTATACAATTCCCTTTGTCTATCGGTATGATACTTGCCCGAGATTTGATCGTCGGTATCCCGATACCTTGTTCAATCTCGTTACCGGCAAGTCTCTTTACTCTTTCCGTAACACATCATCCCGTGATCAACTCCTTGGTCACATTGTGCACATTATGATGATGTCCTACCGAGTGGGCCCAGAGATACCTCTCCGTTTACACGGAGTGACAAATCCCAGTCTCGATTCGTGCCAACCCAACAGATACTTTCGGAGATACCCGTAGTGCACCTTTATAGCCACCCAATTATGTTGTGACGTTTCGCACACCCAAAGCACTCCTACGGTATCCGGGAGTTGCACAATCTCATGGTCTAAGGAAATGATACTTGACATTAGAAAAGCTTTAGCATACGAACTACACGATCTTTGTTCTAGGCTTAGGATTGGGTCTTGTCCATCACATCATTCTCCTAATGATGTGATCCCATTATCAACGACATCCAATGTCCATGGTCAGGAAACCGTAACCATCTATTGATCAACGAGCTAGTCAACTAGAGGCTTACCAGGGACATGGTGTTGTCTATGTATCCACACATGTATCTGAGTTTCCTATCAATACAATTCTAGCATGGATAATAAACGATTATCATGAACAATGAAATATAATATAATAATAACTAATTTATTATTGCCTCTAGGGCATATTTCCAACAGTCTCCCACTTGCACTAGAGTCAATAATCTAGTTCACATTGCCATGTGATTAACACTCATAGGTCACATCACCATGTGACCAACATCCAAAGAGTTTACTAGAGTCACTAATCTAGTTCACATCACTATGTGATTAACACTCAATGAGTTCTGGGTTTGATCATGTTATACTTGTGAGAGAGGTTGTAGTCAACGGGTCTGCCATATTCAGATCCCTATGTATTTCGCAAAACTTTATGTCATATCATAGATGCTGCTACCACATTCCACTTGGAGCTATTCCAAATTGTTGCTCCATTATACGTATCTGGTATCTCTACTCAGAGCTATCCGGATAGGTGTTAAGCTTGCATCGACGTAACTCTTTACGTCGAACTCTTCATCACCTCCATATCTGAGAAACATTTCCTTATTCCTCTAAGGATAATTTTGACCGCTATCTGGTGATCTACTCCTAGATCACCTTTGTACCCTCTTGCCAGACATGTGTCAAGGCACACATCTGGTGCGGTACTCAGCATGGCATACCGTATAGAGCCTATGACAAAAGCATAGGGGACGACCTTCGTCCTTCCTCTTTCTTCTGCCGTGGTCAATCTTTGAGTCTTACTCAACTTCACACCTTACAACTCAGGTAAGAACCCCTTCTTTGACTGATCTATTTTGAACTCCAAAAACATGTCAAGGTGTGCGTTCTTTGAAAGTATCATCAGGCGTCTTGATCTATTTCTATAGATCTTGATGCCCAATATGTAAGCAGCTTTATCCAGGTTTTCCTTTGAAAATAACTCTTCAAACAACCGTTTATGCTTTCTAGAAATTCTACATTATTTCGAATCAACATTTGTAGTGCCCCCACTCACTTTCTTGTAAATACAAGTTTCTAGCAAACATTGTATAAACCTAAAAGCTTTGATCACTCCATCAAAGCATATATTTTGACTCCGAGATGCTTGCTCTAGTCCATAGAAGGATCGCTGGAGCCAGCATACCTTTTAGCATCCTCAGGATCAACAAAACTTTGATTGTATCACATACAACTCTTTCTTATGAAAATTGGTAAGAAAACTTGTTTTTGACATCCATCTGTCAGATTTCATAATCGAAAAATACAGCTAATGCTAACATGATTCCGACGGACTTAAGCATCGCTACGGGTGAGAAATTCTCATCGTAGTCAACTCCTTGAACTTGTGAAAAGACTCTTTGCCACAAGTCGAGCTTCATAAATGGTAACATTACCGCCCACGTCCGTCTTCTTCTTAAAGATCCATTTATCTCAATGGCTTGCCGATCAATAGGAAAGTCCACCAAAGTCCATGCTTTGTTCTAATACATGGATCCTGTCTCGGATTTCATGGCTTCTAACCATTTGTCGGAATACGGGCCCACCATCGCTTTTCCATAGTTCATAGGTTCATTGTTGTCCAACAACATGATATTTAAGACAGGATTACCGTACCACTCAGGAGTAGTACATATCCTTGTCGACCTACGAGGTTCGATATCAACTTGATCCGAAGCTTCATGATCACTATCATTAACTTCCTATTCAACAGACGTAGGCGCCACCGAAAACATCTTTCTGTGTTGCATCACTTTCTGGTTGAAGTAAAGGTTCGACAACCTCATCAAGTTCTATCTTCCTCCCACTCAATTCTTTCGAGAGAAACTCCTCGAGAAAGGACCCGTTCTTAGCGACAAACAATTTGCCCTCGGATCTGAGATAGAAGGTATACCCAACTGTCACCTTTGGGTATCCTATGAAGATGTGTTTGTCCGCTTTTGGGTTCGAGCTTCTCTGGCTGAAGCCTTAAGCATTGCAGCCCCAAACATTAAGAAATGACAATTTTGGTTTCTTGCCAAACCAATGTTCACACGACGTTGTTTCAACGGACTTAAATGGTGTCCTATCTAAAGTGAATGCAGTGTCTCTAACGCATATCCGCAAAATGAAAATGGTAGATCGGTAAGAGACATCATAGATCGCACCATATCTCATAAGGTTCGATTACGACGTCCGGACACACCATTACCCTCTTGTGTTCCAGGTGGCTTCAACTGTGAAACAATTCCACAATGTCTTAAGTGATTGCCAAACTCATAACTCAGAAATTCTCATCGATCAGATCGTAGGAATTTGATCTTCTTGTTATGATGGTTCTTAACTTCACTCTGAAATCGCTTGAACTTTTCAAACGTTTCAGACTTGTGCTTCATTAAGTAAATATACCTCTATCTACTCAAATCGTCAATGAAGATGAGAAAATAGCTATATCCACCGCACACTTCAATTTTCATTGGATCACACGCATCAGAATGTATGATTTCCAACAAGTCACTTGCCCGTTTCATTGTACCTGAAAACAGGGTCTTAGTCATCCTGCCCATGAGGCATGGCTCGCATGTGTCAAGCGATTCAAAATCAAGTGACTCCAAACATCCATCGACATGGAGTTTCTTCATGCATCTTACGCCAATATGACCTAAGCGGCAGTGCCACAAGAAAGTGGTACTATCATTATTAACTCTACATCTTTTGGCGTGAACATGCGTATTACCACGACCGAGATTCAATGAACCATTCACATAGGGTGCATGACCATGAAAGGTATTATTCATGTAAACAGAATAACCATTATTCTCTAACTTAAATGAATAACCGTATTGCAATGAACATGATCTAATCATATTCATGCTCAACGTAGACACCTGATAACATTTATCTAGGTTCAATACTAATCCCGAGGGCAGATGGAGCGTGCGATGGTGATCTCATCAAGTTTGGAAACACTTCCAACACACATCGTCACCTCGCCCTTAGCCAGTCTCCGTAGCTTTTTTCTTCAAGTCACCAATAATAGCAACTGAACCGGTATCCAATACCCAGGTGCTACCAGGAGTACTAGTAAGGTACACATTAATAACACGTATATACTTTGTTGAAGTTGCCAGCCTTCTTATCTACCATGCATTTGGGGTAGTTCCGCTACCAGTGACCGTTCCCCTTGCAATAGAAGCACTTAGTCTCGGGTTTTGGGTTCAACCTTGGGTTCCTTCACTAGAGCGGCAACTGGTTTGCCATCCATGAAATTTCCCTTCTAGCCCTTGCCCTTCTTGAAACCAGTGGTCTTGTTAAACCATCAACACTTGATGCTCCTTCTTGATTTCTACCTTTTGCGGTCTTAAGCACCGCGAACAGCTCCGGGATCAACTCCATCCCTTGCATGGCATAGTTCATCACGAAGATCTAGTAGCTTAGTGATAGTGGCTAGAGAACTCTATCAATCACTATATTATCTGGAAGTTTTAACTCCCACTTGATTTAAGTGATTGTAGCACCCAGACATTCTGAGCACATTCTCACTAGTTGAGCTATTCTCCTCCATCTTGTTGGCAAAAGAACTTGTCAGAGGTCTCATACCTCTCAATACGGGCATGAGCCTGAAATCCCAATTTCAGCTCTTGGAACATCTCATATGTCTTATGGCATTCAAAACGTCATTGGAATCCCGATTCTAAGCCATAAAGTATGGTGCAATAAACTATCAAGTAGTCATCAGGATGTGTCTGTCAGGTGTTCACAACATCCACAGACGACGTTGTAGGGGTTTGCACATCGAGCGGTGCATCAAAGACGTAAGCCTTCTGTGTAGCAGTGAGGACACTCCTCGGACTACGGACCCAGTCCGCATCATTGCTTACAATATCTTTCAACTTGGTCTTTCTCTAGGAACGTATTGAAACAGGGAGCTGCAACGTGAGCTATTTATCTACAACATATTTGCAATGACAATTTAGACTATGTTCATGATAATTAAGTTCATCTAATCAAATTATTTAATGAACTCCTACTCAGATAGACATCCCTCTAGTCATCTCAGTGAAACATGATCCGAGTCAACTAGGCCGTGTCCGATCATCACGTGAGACGGACTAGTCAACATCGGTGAACATCTTCATGTTGATCGTATCTTCTATACGACTCATGCTCGACCTTTCGGTCTTCCGTCTTCCGAGGCCATGTCTGTACATGCTAGGCTCGTCAAGTCAACCTAAGTGTATTGCGTGTGTAAATCTGGCTTACACCCATTGTATTCGAACGTTAGAATCTATCACACCCAATCATCACGTGGTGCTTCGAAACAACGAACCTTCGCAACGGTGCACAATTAGGGGGAACACTTTCTTGAAATTATTGCGAGGGATCATCTTTCTTAAGCTACCGTCGTTCTAAGCAAATAAGATGTAAAACATGATAAACATCACATGCAATCAAATAGTGACATGATATGGCCAATATCATTTGCTCCTTTTGATCTCCATCTTCGGGGCTCCATGATCATCGTTGTCACCGGCATGACACCATGATCTCCATCATCATGATCTCCATCATCGTGTCTTCTTGAAGTTGTCTCGTCATCTATTACTTCTACTACTATGGCTAACGCTTTAGCAATAAACTAAAGTAATTACATGATGTTTATGTTGACACACAGGTCATAAATAAATTAAGACAACTCCTATGGCTCCTGCCGGTTGTCATACTCATCGACATGCAAGTCGTGATTCCTATTACAAGAACATGATCAATCTCATACATCACATATATCATTCATCACATCCTTTTGGCCATATTACATCACAAGGCATATGCTGCAAAAACAAGTTAGACGTCCTCTAATTGTTGTTGCAAATTTTTAGGTGGCTGCTATAGGTTTCTAGCAAGAACGTTTCTTACCTACGCCAAAACCACAACGTGATATGCCAATTTCTATTTACCCTTCATAAGGGCCCTTTTCATCGAATTCGATCCGACTAAAGTGGGAGAGACTGACACCCGCTAGCCACCTTATGCAACTAGTGCATGTCAGTCGGTGGAACCAGTCTCACGTAAGCGTACGTGTAAGGTCGGTCCGGGCCGCTTCATCCCATGATGCCGCCGAATCAAGATAAGACTAGTAACGGCAAGTAAATTTACAATATCGACGCCCACAACTACTTTGTGTTCTACTCATGCATAGAAACTACGCATAGACCTAGCTCATGATGCCACTGTTGGGGATCGTAGCAGAAATTTAAAATTTTCTACGCATCACCAAGATCAATCTATGGAGTAATCTAGCAACGAGGGGAAGGAGAGTGCATCTACATACCCTTGTAGATCGCTAAGCGGAAGCGTTGCAAGAACACGGATGAAGGACTCGTACTCGTAGCGATTCAGATCGCGGTTGATTCCGATCTAAGCACCGAACAACGGCGCCTCCGCGTTCAACACACGTGCAGCCCGGTGACGTCTCCTACGCCTTGATCCAGCAAGGGGAGAAGGAGAGGTTGGGGAAGACTCCATCCAGCAGCAGCACGACGGCGTGGTGGTGGTGGAAGAGCGCGGGACTCCAGCAGGGCTTCGCCAAGCACTACGAGAGACGAGGAGGGAGAGGGGTAGGGCCGCGCCAACAGGGGAGGAACTTCATATGTTGGGCTGCCCCTTTGCCTCCACTATATATAGGGGGAGAGGCAGGGCTGCGCCCCCACCTAGGGTTCCCACCCCAAGGGGTGCGGCAGCTCTAGATCCCATCTAGGGTGGCGGCCACAAGGGGGAGAGGGGGAGGCGCACCTGGGGTGGGCCTTAGGGCCCATCTGCCCTAGGGTTTGCCCCCCTCCCCTCTAGGAGGCGCCTTGGGCCTTGGTGGGAGGCGCCCCAGCCCACCTAGGGGATGGTCCCTTCCCACTATTGGCCCATGTAGGCCTCCGGGGCCCGTGGCCCCTCTCGGTGGACCCCCGGACCCCTCCGGTGGTCCCGGTACACTACCGGTGATGCCCGGAACACTTCCGGTGGCCAAAACCATACTTCCTATATATCAATCTTTACCTACGGACCATTCCAGAACTCCTCGTGACGTCCGGGATCTCATCCGGGACTCCGAACAACATTCGGTAACCGCGTACATACTTTCCCTATAACCCTAGCGTCATCGAACCTTAAGTGTGTAGACCCTAGGGTTCAGGAGTCATGCAGACATGGCCGAGACAACTCTCTGGTCAATAACCAACAGCGGGATCTGGATACCCATGTTGGCTCCCACATGCTCCACGATGATCTCATCGGATGAACCACGATGTCAAGGATTCAATCAATCCCATATACATTCCCTTTGTCTATCAGTATGATACTTGCCCGAGATTCGATCGTCGGTATCTCGATACCTTGTTCAATCTCGTTACTGGCAAGTCTCTTTACTCATTCCGTAACACATCATCCCGTGATCAACTCCTTGGTCACATGGTGCACATTATGATGATGTCCTACCGAGTGGGCCCAGAGATACCTCTCCGTTTACACGGAGTGACAAATCCCAGTCTCGATTTGTGCCAACCCAACAGACACTTTCGGAGATACCCGTAGTGCACCTTTATAGCCACCCAATTACGTTGTGACGTTTCGCACACCCAAAGCACTCCTACGGTATCCGGGAGTTGCACAATCTCATGGTCTAAGGAAATGATACTTGACATTAGAAAAGCTTTAGCATACGAACTACACGATCTTTGTGCTAGGCTTAGGATTGGGTCTTGTCCATCACATCATTCTCCTAATGATGTGATCCCGTTATCAACGACATCCAATGTCCATGGTCAGGAAACCGTAACCATCTATTGATCAATGAGCTAGTCAACTAGAGGCTTACCAGGGACATGGTGTTGTCTATGTATCCACACATGTATCTGAGTTTCCTATCAATACAAATCTAGCATGGATAATAAACGATTATCATGAACAATGAAATATAATATAATAATAACTAATTTATTATTGCCTCTAGGGCATATTTCCAACAACTACCGCTTTCCTGGGAGCAGTACTACCGCGACCAACCACATCAGCCAGACAAGGGAGGCAGGAAACCGGAGGAAGCTCCAAGGAAAAAAGGAGGGGACAAGAAGGAGACGTGTACGTGATGATTCCACCCAAACCTTTCCAACGCGGACCCCCTCTTAATAGTACGGCTTTCCTACGACTCAAATCCACCAAAAAGAAACGTAGAAAAGACGCCGTCTCCATCAGTCTTCAAGGGGCACCCAACCGTCTTGTGCCTAGCAATGAAGTGTCTGGAATACTCAAGGCATACGATTAGTCCGCAAATGCGTTGTCATCAATCACCAAAACACTTAGGAATAAATATGCCCTTACAGGCTCTTTTCTAGCTTTTTTTGGGTTGCCAAGCAATCTAATTTTCAGTACATAACAAGAATTTGGATCCATCCTGTACATAAAAGAGAAACTTATGCATGAGCATTGCTACAGGATATGGGTCAACCTGCTCCTCCTTCTAATCCTGCATTTGAAGAGTAATTGTGGAAGGAACTCACCCTTCTAAGTCTGCAGCCGCACCGTGGCCCAAGCCTGCATCCACGCCCAACCTTGCAGCATCGCCATGGCCTGCACCGCCCGCAACATCGCCATGGCCTGCGCCCGCAGCTGAGCTCATCGGCAAGTGCTGCATAGCCGCGCCATGGCCGCCAGTAGCGGACCTCACCGATGAGCCATCCCCAGCCCCGCCTTGGCTGCCGTCCGCTGTGCCTAGGTCGCCTTCCGCCGTGGTGCTTGCTCCAGCACCCACAGCCGTGCTTGATCCTCCGCCCGCAGCCACCCCTTGAGCCATGGCCCCTCAACTCACGCCGCCGCCGCCGTACGAGCCTGCAACCCGCCGCCGCCGCCTCTAGGGTTGGGGGTGGGGAATCGAATAAACAGAGAGACGAGAGGATGGCCAGATCGGGATCGGGCTTTTGGCTAGCGACTCTGGTCAAAACTCCTTGTGGGCTAGCTACTAACACTGGGGTATTTTGGTCCATCCAAAAACAATTTAACGGAACGGTGTAACAAAACGGACGGCAATGTCACGTAAGGAAGAAAATTTAGACTACATGTCAAATAGGGAAAAAAAGTTCTTCAGGGGCAAATATGGAACCACATTTTAAGGTAGTGTCAAATAAGGAATTCTCTCTTCATAGTTTGCATCTCACGTAAACTAACAGATCTGGAGAGAGAAATCCTCAGGAAGACCTTTCGATGGCCACAACAACCCACATCGAGGCCGCCGTCGCAGACCCGAGTGGTCTCCAGAGACCAACATTGACGGCGGATCACACCACCTCGTCGGAGAGAGCCTTGCCCAGGACCGTGAGCCCAGGGGCTAACATGGACTAAAACTGGAGCACGAGAGACATATCAGCATCACCAACAGGCGCCCGTGCGGAGCGCAGCCACTCCTAGGTCAGGAGCGCGCAGCCGCTTGATCAGCACCGAGCCTCCCGACCGGTGGCATGCACTCTGCACCACTCCTGTCGATCACGACTCATAGTCATGGCTCTTGGACCTCATATCAGCGCCACCATAGGGTAGATGCCCGATCTTGGAAGTCCCGGCCAACCCCTCCTGGGCTAGTATGGGAAGGCCATAGCCCACCGTCTTGAGCAACGTGAGCAAGGGCAACACCCAAAGCAAGGCGCAAGGGGACCAACCCATTGACCGGCAGTGCGCACACACGGAAGTTAGGTTTCCCTTGATATAAAGCTCTGATGATGCATAAAGCTTTTCACTCATCGCTCCAAGGCTGAAAGCAAACTCCTCTTGTCAATAAAATGTCAATAATATGTAGGAAACTAATTAGAATCGGCTGACTAGCCGAGCGTGAGATTGGTCACGCTACAGGGGGAGTGGTGCGAACGCCTTATAGCTTTCCTCACTTAATTCGCCCACCCTCTCTCGCATCCCATCGCATATCCGTCGTACCACATGATGCCGATGAGATACACCCACCCGCACCACCTCCTACTGGGGCCCTTCTCTTCTTCTCCCCCACACCACTCCTCACCATGAGCGTCGTCGCCGCTGCTCGGACGGGGCACGTGCCCCTGGTTGATGCGCGGGCGAGGTCACGGTGTCGGGTTGGGAAGAGAAGGGACCATGAATCAAGGGATATGAGACAGGATGTAGTGAATCGACCGGCAAGCAAAGTGCCGACTCGTCACGTGGACGTCATGGTCGTGTGCCACCTACTCCCCCGTCCTCCTCCGTCATCATCATGGCGCACCCCTTGCTCCTCAGCTGACCGGCGGGCATGCTATAACCGGTGACTAGCCGGTTGCAAAGTCATGGGTCATGTTGCAACCGGAAATTGACCGCGTTACAACCATTGATTGGTAGACTACAAGCCATGGGTTGCAAGAAAAGGTGACTTGTCGTGCCACAAGCCGTTAGGCGGAGTTGTTCCCGTCAGAGAGGGTGTGCTGCAACTGTCCACGGAGAATTTGGGACCATCGATGCAGCATGCTGCAACCGGCAACGAGGGACCTACGGCGGGTGTGCGAGGACTGAGGGAGTCCTGGATTAGGGGGTGTTCGGATAGCCGAACTATACCTTCAGCCGGACTCCTGGACTATGAAGATACAAGATTGAAGACTCCGTCCCGTGTCCGGAAGGGACTTTCCTTGGCGTGGAAGGCAAACTTGGCGATACGGATGTTCAGATCTCCTACCATTGTAACCGATTCTATGTAACCCTAACCCTATCCGGTGTCTATATAAACCGGGGGGGTTTAGTCCGTAGGACAACATACACATAACCAATCATACCATAGGCTAGCTTCTAGGGTTTAGCCTCTCTAATCTCGTGGTAGATCTACTCTTGTACTACCCATATCATCAATATTAATCAAGCAGGACGTAGGGTTTTACCTCCATTGAGAGGGACCGAACCTGGGTAAAACTTCGTGTCCCTTGCCTCCTGTTACCATCCGGCCTAGACGCACAATTCGGGACCCCATACCCGAGATCCGCCGGTTTTGACACCGACATTGGTGCTTTCATTGAGAGTTCCTCTGTGCCGTCGCCGTCAGGCCCGATGGCTCCTACGATCATCAATGGCGATGCAGTCCAGGGTGAGACCTTCCTCCCCGGACAGATCTTTGTCTTTGGCGGCTTCGCACTGCGGGCCAATTCACTTGGCCATCTAGAGCAGATCGAAAGCTACGCCCCTGGCCGTCAGGTCAGATTTGGAAGTTTAAACTACACGGCTGACATCCGCGGAGACTTGATCTTCGACGGATTCGAACCACTGCCGAGCGCGCTGCACTGTCACGACGGGCATGATCCAGCTCTGCCACCGAACAGTGCCCTGGAGGCCGCGCCCGCATCGGCTCGGACCCTTAGTTCAGAGCCGACCGCGCCGATCGAGGATGGGCGGTTGGACGCCACCTCGGGGGATGCGATCCAAACGGCGATTGAGCCGAACACCGGCCCCGTCCTCTACGAGGCTCGTGACTCCAAGGAGCCGGACTCCTCTTCGGACTCCGAACCCTCCGCGCCCCTGCCAGTCGAATCCGATTGGGCGCCGATCATGGAGTTCACTGCCGCAGACATCTTTCAGCACTCGCCTTTCGGCGATATCCTGAAGTCACTGAAGTCTCTCTCTTTATCAGGAGAGCCCTGGCCGGACTACAGTCAGCAAGGTTGGGGTACGGACGATGAGGAAATTCAAAACCCACCCACCACCCACTTCATAGCCACTTTCGATGACTTAACCGACATGCTCGACTTCGACTCCGACGACATTGACGGTATGGACGCCGATGAAGGAGATGATGAAGAACCAGCGCCTATTGAGCCCTGGAATGCCACCTCGTCATACGAGGTATACATGGTGGACGCACCAAAGGATGACGGCAAAGAGCGGAAAGACGCACCAAAGGATTGTTCCCTCAAAAAGCAGTCAAAGCGGCGACGCAAGCGCCGCCCCAAATCCCGCCTCGACAGAAATAGCGATCACACAGACCCGGTGCTGGAGCAGGGCGAACCGCTGCCGGACAACGGCAATCCGGATAATCAAACCGAACAAATAAACCCTATCAAGGATAATGGTCCGGACGACATAACGCCGGACAGGCACCCGGAGTAGCAGAACGCCAGTAAAAGGCTTGTTGCCACCGCGAGGAGCCTCAAAAAGCAGAAGCGAAGGCTCAAGGCCGCGCAAGACACACTCCAATTCAGATGGAGCAAAATACTCAACACTGCAGCAAGGTACAGCGACAATCGCCCCTCCAAGAGCTACCCAAAGCGGAAGCTGCTACCCGAATTCGATGAGGAGGTCGCAGACCTCCCACAACCAAATATGAAAGCAGCCACCTGGTCGGATAGATGACCCCTCTAGCAACACAGAGCGGCATACAATGCCGCTCACAATACAACACGCGACCCAGGCAAAGGTTCGCACCCAAAGGACGGTGCAACAAAATCCATCTATGGACCACGCAAGCGCCCCCCAGCATACAATGCAACACAACAAATATCCGAACAACGCGGTACACCCAGCTACAGGGGTGCCGCACACCCTCTATGTTTCACCGACGAGGTGCTGAACCATGAATTTCCAGAGGGATTCAAACCCGTAAACATAGAGGCATACGACGGAACAACAGACCCCGGGGTTTGGATTGAGGACTATATCCTTCATATCCATATGGCTCGAGGAGATGATCTCCACGCCATCAAATATTTACCCCTCAAGCTCAAAGGGCCAGCTTGTCACTGGCTCAAAGGCCTCCCCGAAAGCTCCATTGGAAGTTGGGAAGAGCTCGAAGACACCTTTCGGGCAAATTTTCAAGGGACTTATGTCCGACCTTCGGATGCGGATGATCTAAGTCACATAACTCAGCAGCTCGGAGAGTCAGCCCGAAAGCTTTGGA